>NC_071113.1:12387500-12617500 GCF_024256425.1 Clarias gariepinus
ACCACCTGATCCTGTAAGCTTTTCAGTTTTATTTCTCATATAAATTTTTTTTTTTTTTTTTTTTAATTAAAAAAAAAAATTAAAAAGAAATCATTTTAATGGGTCAAATAGGCCATCCTTCAATCCAGTTTCCACTTCTAGTTGTACTGGTATGAGAGTGCTAGATCAAGCCTGATTTAGAAAGCTAAGCAGGCTTGACCGTGGGTAGTGCTTGGATTGGAGACCACCTGATCCTGTAAGCTTTTCAGTTTTATTTCTCATATAGATATATATATTTTTTTAAACAAACAAAAAAATAAATTAAAAAGAAATCATTTTAATTGGTCAAATAGGCCTTCCTTAAACCCAGTTTCCACTTCTAGTTGTACTGGTATGAGAGTGCCAGATCAAGCCTGGTTTAGAAAGCTAAGCAGGCTTGACCCTGGGTAGTGCTTGGATGGGAGACCACCTGATCCTGTAAGCTTTTCAGTTTTATTCCTCATATAGCTTTTTTTTTTAAATAAAGAAAATAAATTAAATAATAAATCATTTTAATTGGTCAAATAGGCCTTCCTTCAACCCAGTTTCCACTTCTAGTTGTACTGGGATGAGACTGCCAGACCAAGCCTGATTTAGAAAGCTAAGCAGGCTTGACCCTGGGTAGTGCTTGGATGGGAGACAACCTGATCCTGTAAGCTTTTCAGTTTTATTTTTTTTGTTTTTTTTAAATAAAGAAAACAAATCAAAAATAAATCATTTTAATTGGTCAAATAGGCCTTCCTTCAACCCAATTTCCACTTCTACTTGTATTTGTATGAGAGTGCCAGATCAAGCCTGATCTAGAAAGCTAAGCAGGCTTGACCCTGGGTAGTGTTTGGATGGGGGACCACCTGATCCTGTAAGCTTTTCAGTTTTATTCCTCATATAGATTTTTTTTTTAAATAAAGAAAATAAATTAAATAATAAATCATTTTAATTGGTCAAATAGGACTTCCTTCAACCTAGTTTCCACTTCTAGTTGTACTGGGATGAGAGTGCCAGACCAAGCCTGATTTAGAACGCTAAGCAGGCTTGACCCTGGGTAGTGCTTGGATGGGAGACCACCTGATCCTGTAAGCTTTTCAGTTTTATTCCCCAATAATTTTTTTTGTTTTTTTTAAAAAAAGAAAACAAATAAAAAATAAATCATTTTAATTGGTCAAATAGGCCTTCCTTCAACCCTGTTTCCACTTCTAGTTGTACTGGTATGAGAGTGCCAGATCAAGCCTGATTTAGAAAGCTAAGCAGGCTTGACCCTGGGTAGTGTTTGGATGGGGGACCACCTGATCCTGTAAGCTTTTCAGTTTTATTCCTCATATAGATTTTTTTTTTAAATAAAGAAAATAAATTAAATAATAAATCATTTTAATTGGTCAAATAGGACTTCCTTCAACCTAGTTTCCACTTCTAGTTGTACTGGGATGAGAGTGCCAGACCAAGCCTGATTTAGAACGCTAAGCAGGCTTGACCCTGGGTAGTGCTTGGATGGGAGACCACCTGATCCTGTAAGCTTTTCAGTTTTATTCCCCAATAATTTTTTTTGTTTTTTTTAAAAAAAGAAAACAAATAAAAAATAAATCATTTTAATTGGTCAAATAGGCCTTCCTTCAACCCTGTTTCCACTTCTAGTTGTACTGGTATGAGAGTGCCAGATCAAGCCTGATTTAGAAAGCTAAGCAGGCTTGACCCTGGGTAGTGCTTGGATGGGAGACCACCTGATCCTGTAAGCTTTTCAGTTTTATTTCTCATATAGATTTTTTTTTTTTTTTTTTTTTTTTTTTTTAAATAAAAAAAAATAAATTAAAAAGAAATCATTTTAATTGGTCAAATAGGCCTTCCTTCAACCCAGTTTCCACTTCTAGTTGTACTGGTATGAGAGTGCCAGACCAAGCCTGATTTAGAAAGCTAAGCAGGCTTGACCCTGGGTAGTGCTTGGATGGGAGACCACCTGATCCTGTAAGCTTTTCAGTTTTATTCCTCATACAGTTTTTTTTTTTTTTTAAATAAAGAAAACAAATAAAAAATAAATCATTTTAATTGGTCAAATAGGCCTTCCTTCAACCAAGTTTCCACTTCTAGTTGTACTGGTATGAGAGTGCCAGATCAAGCCTGATTTAGAAAGCTAAGGAGGCTTGACCCTGGGTAATGCTTGGATGGGAGACCACCTGATCCTGTAAGCTTTTCAGTTTTATTTCTCATATAGATTTTTTTTTCTTTTTTTTTATATAAAGAAAATAAATGAAAAATAAATCATTTTAATTGGTCAAATAGGCCTTCCTTCAACCCAATTTCCACTTCTAGTTGTATTTGTATGAGAGTGCCAGATCAAGCCTGATCTAGAAAGCTAAGCAGGCTTGACCCTGGGTAGTGCTTGGATGGGGGACCACCTGATCCTGTAAGCTTTTCAGTTTTATTCCTCATATAGATTTTTTTTTTAAATAAAGAAAATAAATTAAATAATAAATCATTTTAATTGGTCAAATAGGACTTCCTTCAACCTAGTTTCCACTTCTAGTTGTACTGGGATGAGAGTGCCAGACCAAGCCTGATTTAGAAAGCTAAGCAGGCTTGACCCTGGGTAGTGCTTGGATGGGAGACCACCTGATCCTGTAAGCTTTTCAGTTTTATTTCTCATATAGATATATATATATTTTTTTAAACAAACAAAAAAATAAATTAAAAAGAAATCATTTTAATTGGTCAAATAGGCCTTCCTTAAACCCAGTTACCACTTCTAGTTGTACTGGTATGAGAGTGCCAGATCAAGCCTGATTTAGAAAGCTAAGCAGGCTTGACCCTGGGTAGTGCTTGGATGGGAGACCACCTGATCCTGTAAGCTTTTCAGTTTTATTCCTCATATAGTTTTTTTGTTTTTTCTAAATAAAGAAAAACAAATAAAAAATAAATCATTTTAAATGGTCAAATAGGCCTTCCTTCAACCCTGTTTCCACTTCTAGTTGTACTGGTATGAGAGTGCCAGATCAAGCCTGATTTAGAAAGCTAAGCAGGCTTGACCCTGGGTAGTGCTTGGATGGGAGACCACCTGATCCTGTAAGCTTTTCAGTTTTATTTCTCATATAGATTTTTTTTTTTTTTTTTTTTTTTATAAAAAAAAAGAAAAAATTAAAAATAAATCATTTTAATTGGTCAAATAGGCCTTCCTTCAACCCAGTTTCCACTTCTAGTTGTACTGGTATGAGAGTGCCAGATAAAGCCTGATTTAGAAAGCTAAGCAGGCTTGACCCTGGGTAGTGCTTGGATGGGAGACCATCTGATCCTGTAAGCTTTTCAGTTTTATTCCTCATATAGATTTTTTTTTAAATGAAGAAAATAAATTAAATAATAAATCATTTTAATTGGTCAAATAGGCCTTCATTCAACCCAGTTTCCACTTCTAGTTGTACTGGTATGAGAGTGCCAGACCAAGCCTAATTTAGAAAGCTAAGCAGGCTTGACCCTGGGTAGTGCTTGGATGGGAGACCGCCTGATCCTGTAAGCTTTTCAGTTTTATTCCTCATACAGTTTTTTTTTTTTTTTAAATAAAGAAAACAAATAAAAAATAAATCATTTTAATTGGTCAAATAGGCCTTCCTTCAACCCTGTTTCCACTTCTAGTTGTACTGGTATGAGAGTGCCAGATCAAGCCTGATTTAGAAAGCTAAGCAGGCTTGACCCTGGGTAGTGCTTGGATGGGAGACCACCTGATCCTGTAAGCTTTTCAGTTTTATTTCTCATATATATATTTTTTTTTTATAAAAAAAAATAAATTAAAAATAAATCATTTTAATTGGTCAAATAGGCCTTCCTTCAACCCAGTTTCCACTTCTAGTTGTACTGGTATGAGAGTGCCAGATAAAGCCTGATTTAGAAAGCTGAGCAGGCTTGACCCTGGGTAGTGCTTGGATGGGAGACCACCTGATCCTGTAAGCTTTTCAGTTTTATTCCTCATATAGATTTTTTTTTTTAAATGAAGAAAATAAATTAAATAATAAATCATTTTAATTGGTCAAATAGGCCTTCCTTCAACCCAGTTTCCACTTGTAATCGTACTGGGATGAGAGTGCCAGACCAAGCCTGATTTAGAAAGCTAAGCAGGCTTGACCCTGGGTAGTGCTTGGATGGGAGACCACCTGATCCTGTAAGCTTTTCAGATTATTCCTCATATAGTTTTTTTGTTTTTTTTAAATAAAGAAAACAAATAAAAAAATAAATCATTTTAATTGGTCAAATAGGCCTTCCTTCAACCCAGTTTCCACTTCTAGTTGTACTGGTATGAGAGTGCCAGATCAAGCCTGATTTAGAAAGCTAAGGAGGCTTGACCCTGGGTAATGCTTGGATGGGAGACCACCTGATCCTGTAAGCTTTTCAGTTTTATTTCTCATATAGATTTTTTTTTTCTTTTTTTTTATATAAAGAAAATAAATTAAAAATAAATCATTTTAATTGGTCAAATAGGCCTTCCTTCAACCCAATTTCCACTTCTAGTTGTATTTGTATGAGAGTGCCAGATCAAGCCTGATCTAGAAAGCTAAGCAGGCTTGACCCTGGGTAGTGCTTGGATGGGGGACCACCTGATCCTGTAAGCTTTTCAGTTTTATTCCTCATATAGTTTTTTTTTTTAAATAAAGAAAATAAATTAAATAATAAATCATTTTAATTGGTCAAATAGGACTTCCTTCAACCCAGTTTCCACTTCTAGTTGTACTGGGATGAGAGTGCCAGACCAAGCCTGATTTAGAAAGCTAAGCAGGCTTGACCCTGGGTAGTGCTTGGATGGGAGACCACCTGATCCTGTAAGCTTTTCAGATTATTCCTCATATAGTTTTTTTGTTTTTATTAAATAAAGAAAACAAATAAAAAAATAAATCATTTTAATTGGTCAAATAGGCCTTCCTTCAACCCAGTTTCCACTTCTAGTTGTTTCTGGTATGAGAGTGCCAGATCAAGCCTGATTTAGAAAGGTAAGCAGGCTTGACCCTGGGTAATGCTTGGATGGGAGACCACCTGATCCTGTAAGCTTTTCAGTTTTATTTCTCATATAGATTTTTTTTTTCTTTTTTTTTATATAAAGAAAATAAATTAAAAATAAATCATTTTAATTGGTCAAATAGGCCTTCCTTCAACCCAATTTCCACTTCTAGTTGTATTTGTATGAGAGTGCCAGATCAAGCCTGATCTAGAAAGCTAAGCAGGCGTGACCCTGGGTAGTGCTTGGATGGGAGACCACCTGATCCTGTAAGCTTTTCAGTTTTATTCCTCATATAGTTTTTTTGTTTTTATTAAATAAAGAAAACAAATAAAAAAATAAATCATTTTAATTGGTCAAATAGGCCTTCCTTCAATCCAGTTTCCACTTCTAGTTGTACTGGTATGAGAGTGCCAGATCAAGCCTGATTTAGAACGCTAAGCAGGCTTGACCCTGGGTAGTGCTTGGATGGGAGACCACCTGATCCTGTAAGCTTTTCAGTTTTATTTCTCATATAGATTTTTTTTTTTTTTTTTTTTTTTATATATAAAGAAAATAAATTAAAAATAAATCATTTTAATTGGTCAAATAGGCCTTCCTTCAACCCAATTTCCACTTCTACTTGTATTTGTATGAGAGTGCCAGATCAAGCCTGATCTAGAAAGCTAAGCAGGCTTGACCCTGGGTAGTGCTTGGATGGGGGACCACCTGATCCTGTAAGCTTTTCAGTTTTATTCCTCATATAGATTTTTTTTTTAAATAAAGAAAATAAATTAAATAATAAATCATTTTAATTGGTCAAATAGGACTTCCTTTAACCTAGTTTCCACTTCTAGTTGTACTGGGATGAGAGTGCCAGACCAAGCCTGATTTAGAAAGCTAAGCAGGCTTGACCCTGGGTAGTGCTTGGATGGGAGACCACCTGATCCTGTAAGCTTTTCAGTTTTATTCCTCATATAGTTTTTTTGTTTTTTTTAAATAAAGAAAACAAATAAAAAATAAATCATTTTAATTGGTCAAATAGGCCTTCCTTCAACCCTGTTTCGACTTCTAGTTGTACTGGTATGAGAGTGCCAGATCAAGCCTGATTTAGAAAGCTAAGCAGGCTTGACCCTGGGTAGTGCTTGGATGGGAGACCACCTGATCCTGTAAGCTTTTCAGTTTTATTTCTCATATAGATTTTTTTTTTTTTTTTTTTTTTTTTTTTTTTAAATAAAGAAAACAAGTAAAAAATAAATCATTTTAATTGGTCAAATAGGCCTTCCTTCAACCCAATTTCCACTTCTAGTTGTATTTGTATGAGAGTGCCAGATCAAGCCTGATCTAGAAAGCTAAGCAGGCTTGACCCTGGGTAGTGCTTGGATGGGGGACCACCTGATCCTGTAAGCTTTTCAGTTTTATTCCTCATATAGATTTTTTTTTTAAATAAAGAAAATAAATTAAATAATAAATCATTTTAATTGGTCAAATAGGACTTCCTTCAACCTAGTTTCCACTTCTAGTTGTACTGGGATGAGAGTGCCAGACCAAGCCTGATTTAGAAAGCTAAGCAGGCTTGACCCTGGGTAGTGCTTGGATGGGAGACCACCTGATCCTGTAAGCTTTTCAGTTTTATTTCTCATATAGATATATATATATTTTTTTAAACAAACAAAAAAATAAATTAAAAAGAAATCATTTTAATTGGTCAAATAGGCCTTCCTTAAACCCAGTTACCACTTCTAGTTGTACTGGTATGAGAGTGCCAGATCAAGCCTGATTTAGAAAGCTTAGCTGGCTTGACCCTGGGTAGTGCTTGGATGGGAGACCACCTGATCCTGTAAGCTTTTCAGTTTTATTCCTCATATAGTTTTTTTGTTTTTTCTAAATAAAGAAAACAAATAAAAAATAAATCATTTTAAATGGTCAAATAGGCCTTCCTTCAACCCTGTTTCCACTTCTAGTTGTACTGGTATGAGAGTGCCAGATCAAGCCTGATTTAGAAAGCTAAGCAGGCTTGACCCTGGGTAGTGCTTGGATGGGAGACCACCTGATCCTGTAAGCTTTTCAGTTTTATTTCTCATATAGATTTTTTTTTTTTTTTTTTTTATAAAAAAAAAAAAAAATTAAAAATAAATCATTTTAATTGGTCAAATAGGCCTTCCTTCAACCCAGTTTCCACTTCTAGTTGTACTGGTATGAGAGTGCCAGATAAAGCCTGATTTAGAAAGCTAAGCAGGCTTGACCCTGGGTAGTGCTTGGATGGGAGACCATCTGATCCTGTAAGCTTTTCAGTTTTATTCCTCATATAGATTTTTTTTTAAATGAAGAAAATAAATTAAATAATAAACCATTTTAATTGGTCAAATAGGCCTTCATTCAACCCAGTTTCCACTTCTAGTTGTACTGGTATGAGAGTGCCAGACCAAGCCTAATTTAGAAAGCTAAGCAGGCTTGACCCTGGGTAGTGCTTGGATGGGAGACCGCCTGATCCTGTAAGCTTTTCAGTTTTATTCCTCATACAGTTTTTTTTTTTTTTTTAAATAAAGAAAACAAATAAAAAATAAATCATTTTAATTGGTCAAATAGGCCTTCCTTCAACCCTGTTTCCACTTCTAGTTGTACTGGTATGAGAGTGCCAGATCAAGCCTGATTTAGAAAGCTAAGCAGGCTTGACCCTGGGTAGTGCTTGGATGGGAGACCACCTGATCCTGTAAGCTTTTCAGTTTTATTTCTCATATAGATTTTTTTTTTTTATAAAAAAAAATAAATTAAAAATAAATCATTTTAATTGGTCAAATAGGCCTTCCTTCAACCCAGTCTCCACTTCTAGTTGTACTGGTATGAGAGTCCCAGATAAAGCCTGATTTAGAAAGCTAAGCAGGCTTGACCCTGGGTAGTGCTTGGATGGGAGACCACCTGATCCTGTAAGCTTTTCAGTTTTATTTCTCATATAGATTTTTTTTTTTTTTTTTTTTTTTTTTAAATAAAGAAAACAAATAAAAAATAAATCATTTTAATTGGTCAAATAGGCCTTCCTTCAACCCTGTTTCCACTTCTAGTTGTACTGGTATGAGAGTGCCAGATCAAGCCTGATTTAGAAAGCTAAGCAGGCTTGACCCTGGGTAGTGCTTGGATGGGAGACCACCTGATCCTGTAAGCTTTTCAGTTTTATTTCTCATATAGATTTTTTTTTTTTTATAAAAAAAAATAAATTAAAAATAAATCATTTTAATTGGTCAAATAGGCCTTCCTTCAACCCAGTTTCCACTTCTAGTTGTACTGGTATGAGAGTGCCAGATAAAGCCTAATTTAGAAAGCTAAGCAGGCTTGACCCTGGGTAGTGCTTGGAAGGGAGACCACCTGATCCTGTAAGCTTTTCAGTTTTATTCCTCATATAGATTTTTTTTTTAAATGAAGAAAATAAATTAAATAATAAATCATTTTATTTGGTCAAATAGGCCTTCCTTCAACCCAGTTTCCACTTCTAATCGTACTGGGATGAGAGTGCCAGACCAAGCCTGATTTAGAAAGCTAAGCAGGCTTGACCCTGGGTAGTGCTTGGATGGGAGACCACCTGATCCTGTAAGCTTTTCAGTTTTATTTCTCATATAGATTTTTTTTTTTTTTTTTTATAAAAAAAAAAAAAATTAAAAATAAATCATTTTAATTGGTCAAATAGGCCTTCCTTCAACCCAGTTTCCACTTCTAGTTGTACTGGTATGAGAGTGCCAGATAAAGCCTGATTTAGAAAGCTAAGCAGGCTTGACCCTGGGTAGTGCTTGGATGGGAGACCGCCTGATCCTGTAAGCTTTTCAGTTTTATTCCTCATACAGTTTTTTTTTTTTTTTTTAAATAAAGAAAACAAATAAAAAATAAATCATTTTAATTGGTCAAATAGGCCTTCCTTCAACCCTGTTTCCACTTCTAGTTGTATTTGTATGAGAGTGCCAGATCAAGCCTGATCTAGAAAGCTAAGCAGGCTTGACCCTGGGTAGTGCTTGGATGGGGGACCACCTGATCCTGTAAGCTTTTCAGTTTTATTCCTCATATAGTTTTTTTTTTTTAAATAAAGAAAATAAATTAAATAATAAATCATTTTAATTGGTCAAATAGGACTTCCTTCAACCTAGTTTCCACTTCTAGTTGTACTGGGATGAGAGTGCCAGACCAAGCCTGATTTAGAAAGCTAAGCAGGCTTGACCCTGGGTAGTGCTTGGATGGGAGACCACCTGATCCTGTAAGCTTTTCAGTTTTATTTCTCATATATATATATTTTTTTTTTTATAAAAAAAAATAAATTAAAAATAAATCATTTTAATTGGTCAAATAGGCCTTCCTTCAACCCAGTTTCCACTTCTAGTTGTACTGGTATGAGAGTGCCAGATAAAGCCTGATTTAGAAAGCTAAGCAGGCTTGACCCTGGGTAGTGCTTGGATGGGAGACCACCTGATCCTGTAAGCTTTTCAGTTTTATTCCTCATATAGATCTTTTTTTTTAAATGAAGAAAATAAATTAAATAATAAATCATTTTAATTGGTCAAATAGGCCTTCCTTCAACCCAGTTTCCACTTCTAATCGTACTGGGATGAGAGTGCCAGACCAAGCCTGATTTAGAAAGCTAAGCAGGCTTGACCCTGGGTAGTGCTTGGATGGGAGACCACCTGATCCTGTAAGCTTTTCAGATTATTCCTCATATAGTTTTTTTTGTTTTTATTAAATAAAGAAAACAAATAAAAAAATAAATCATTTTAATTGGTCAAATAGGCCTTCCTTCAACCCAGTTTCCACTTCTAGTTGTACTGGTATGAGAGTGCCAGATCAAGCCTGATTTAGAAAGCTAAGGAGGCTTGACCCTGGGTAATGCTTGGATGGGAGACCACCTGATCCTGTAAGCTTTTCAGTTTTATTTCTCATATAGATTTTTTTTTCTTTTTTTTTATATAAAGAAAATAAATTAAAAATAAATCATTTTAATTGGTCAAATAGGCCTTCCTTCAACCCAATTTCCACTTCTAGTTGTATTTGTATGAGAGTGCCAGATCAAGCCTGATCTAGAAAGCTAAGCAGGCTTGACCCTGGGTAGTGCTTGGATGGGGGACCACCTGATCCTGTAAGCTTTTCAGTTTTATTCCTCATATAGTTTTTTTTTTTAAATAAAGAAAATAAATTAAATAATAAATCATTTTAATTGGTCAAATAGGACTTCCTTCAACCTAGTTTCCACTTCTAGTTGTACTGGGATGAGAGTGCCAGACCAAGCCTGATTTAGAAAGCTAAGCAGGCTTGACCCTGGGTAGTGCTTGGATGGGAGACCACCTGATCCTGTAAGCTTTTCAGTTTTATTTCTCATATAGATATATATATATATTTTTAAACAAACAAAAAATTAAATTAAAAAGAAATCATTTTAATTGGTCAAATAGGCCTTCCTTGAACCCAGTAACCACTTCTAATCGTACTGGGATGAGAGTGCCAGACCAAGCCTGATTTAGAAAGCTAAGCAGGCTTGACCCTGGGTAGTGCTTGGATGGGAGACCACCTCATCCTGTAAGCTTTTCAGATTATTCCTCATATAGTTTTTTTGTTTTTATTAAATAAAGAAAACAAATAAAAAAATAAATCATTTTAATTGGTCAAATAGGCCTTCCTTCAATCCAGTTTCCACTTCTAGTTGTACTGGTATGAGAGTGCCAGATCAAGCCTGATTTAGAACGCTAAGCAGGCTTGACCCTGGGTAGTGCTTGGATGGGAGACCACCTGATCCTGTAAGCTTTTCAGTTTTATTTCTCATATAGATTTTTTTTTTTTTTTTTTTTTTTTATATAAAGAAAATAAATTAAAAATAAATCATTTTAATTGGTCAAATAGGCCTTCCTTCAACCCAATTTCCACTTCTACTTGTATTTGTATGAGAGTGCCAGATCAAGCCTGATCTAGAAAGCTAAGCAGGCTTGACCCTGGGTAGTGCTTGGATGGGGGACCACCTGATCCTGTAAGCTTTTCAGTTTTATTCCTCATATAGATTTTTTTTTTAAATAAAGAAAATAAATTAAATAATAAATCATTTTAATTGGTCAAATAGGACTTCCTTCAACCTAGTTTCCACTTCTAGTTGTACTGGGATGAGAGTGCCGGACCAAGCCTGATTTAGAAAGCTAAGCAGGCTTGACCCTGGGTAGTGCTTGGATGGGAGACCACCTGATCCTGTAAGCTTTTCAGTTTTATTCCTCATATAGTTTTTTTGTTTTTTTTAAATAAAGAAAACAAATAAAAAATAAATCATTTTAATTGGTCAAATAGGCCTTCCTTCAACCCTGTTTCCACTTCTAGTTGTACTGGTATGAGAGTGCCAGATCAAGCCTGATTTAGAACGCTAAGCAGGCTTGACCCTGGATAGTGCTTGGATGGGAGACCACCTGATCCTGTAAGCTTTTCAGTTTTATTTCTCATATAGATTTTTTTTTTTTTTTTTTTTTTTTTTTTATATAAAGAAAATAAATTAAAAATAAATCATTTTAATTGGTCAAATAGGCCTTCCTTCAACCCAATTTCCACTTCTACTTGTATTTGTATGAGAGTGCCAGATCAAGCCTGATCTAGAAAGCTAAGCAGGCTTGACCCTGGGTAGTGTTTGGATGGGGGACCACCTGATCCTGTAAGCTTTTCAGTTTTATTCCCCAATAATTTTTTTTGTTTTTTTTAAAAAAAGAAAACAAATAAAAAATAAATCATTTTAATTGGTCAAATAGGCCTTCCTTCAACCCTGTTTCCACTTCTAGTTGTACTGGTATGAGAGTGCCAGATCAAGCCTGATTTAGAAAGCTAAGCAGGCTTGACCCTGGGTAGTGCTTGGATGGGAGACCACCTGATCCTGTAAGCTTTTCAGTTTTATTTCTCATATAGATTTTTTTTTTTTTTTTTTTTTTTTAAATAAAAAAAATAAATTAAAAAGAAATCATTTTAATTGGTCAAATAGGCCTTCCTTCAACCCAGTTTCCACTTCTAGTTGTACTGGTATGAGAGTGCCAGACCAAGCCTGATTTAGAAAGCTAAGCAGGCTTGACCCTGGGTAGTGCTTGGATGGGAGACCACCTGATCCTGTAAGCTTTTCAGTTTTATTCCTCATACAGTTTTTTTTTTTTTTTTAAATAAAGAAAACAAATAAAAAATAAATCATTTTAATTGGTCAAATAGGCCTTCCTTCAACCCTGTTTCCACTTCTAGTTGTACTGGTATGAGAGTGCCAGATCAAGCCTGATTTAGAAAGCTAAGCAGGCTTGACCCTGGATAGTGCTTGGATGGGAGACCACCTGATCCTGTAAGCTTTTCAGTTTTATTTCTCATATAGATTTTTTTTTTTTTTTTTTTTTTTTTTATAAAAAAAAATAAATTAAAAATAAATCATTTTAATTGGTCAAATAGGCCTTCCTTCAACCCAGTCTCCACTTCTAGTTGTACTGGTATGAGAGTGCCAGATCAAGCCTGATTTAGAAAGCTAAGCAGGCTTGACCCTGGGTAGTGCTTGGATGGGAGACCACCTGATCCTGTAAGCTTTTCAGTTTTATTCCTCATATAGTTTTTTTGTTTTTATTAAATAAAGAAAACAAATAAAAAAATAAATCATTTTAATTGGTCAAATAGGCCTTCCTTCAATCCAGTTTCCACTTCTAGTTGTACTGGTATGAGAGTGCCAGATCAAGCCTGATTTAGAACGCTAAGCAGGCTTGACCCTGGGTAGTGCTTGGATGGGAGACCACCTGATCCTGTAAGCTTTTCAGTTTTATTTCTCATATAGATTTTTTTTTTTTTTTTTTTTTTTTTTTTTATATAAAGAAAATAAATTAAAAATAAATCATTTTAATTGGTCAAATAGGCCTTCCTTCAACCCAGTCTCCACTTCTAGTTGTACTGGTATGAGAGTGCCAGATCAAGCCTGATTTAGAAAGCTAAGCAGGCTTGACCCTGGGTAGTGCTTGGATGGGAGACCACCTGATCCTGTAAGCTTTTCAGTTTTATTCCTCATATAGTTTTTTTGTTTTTATTAAATAAAGAAAACAAATAAAAAAATAAATCATTTTAATTGGTCAAATAGGCCTTCCTTCAATCCAGTTTCCTCTTCTAGTTGTACTGGTATGAGAGTGCCAGATCAAGCCTGATTTAGAACGCTAAGCAGGCTTGACCCTGGGTAGTGCTTGGATGGGAGACCACCTGATCCTGTAAGCTTTTCAGTTTTATTTCTCATATAGATTTTTTTTTTTTTTTTTTTTTTTTTTAATATAAAGAAAAAAAATTAAAAATAAATCATTTTAATTGGTCAAATAGGCCTTCCTTCAACCCAATTTCCACTTCTACTTGTATTTGTATGAGAGTGCCAGATCAAGCCTGATCTAGAAAGCTAAGCAGGCTTGACCCTGGGTAGTGTTTGGATGGGGGACCACCTGATCCTGTAAGCTTTTCAGTTTTATTCCCCAATATTTTTTTTTGTTTTTTTTAAAAAAAGAAAACAAATAAAAAATAAATCATTTTAATTGGTCAAATAGGCCTTCCTTCAACCCTGTTTCCACTTCTAGTTGTACTGGTATGAGAGTGCCAGATCAAGCCTGATTTAGAAAGCTAAGCAGGCTTGACCCTGGGTAGTGCTTGAATGGGAGACCACCTGATCCTGTAAGCTTTTCAGTTTTATTCCTCATATAGATTTTTTTTTTTTTTTTTTTTTTTTTTTTAAATAAAAAAAATAAATTAAAAAGAAATCATTTTAATTGGTCAAATAGGCCTTCCTTCAACCCAATTTCCACTTCTAGTTGTATTTGTATGAGAGTGCCAGATCAAGCCTGATCTAGAAAGCTAAGCAGGCTTGACCCTGGGTAGTGCTTGGATGGGGGACCACCTGATCCTGTAAGCTTTTCAGTTTTATTCCTCATATAGATTTTTTTTTTAAATAAAGAAAATAAATTAAATAATAAATCATTTTAATTGGTCAAATAGGACTTCCTTCAACCCAGTTTCCACTTCTAGTTGTACTGGTATGAGAGTGCCAGATAAAGCCTGATTTAGAAAGCTAAGCAGGCTTGACCCTGGATAGTGCTTGGATGGGAGACCACCTGATCCTGTAAGCTTTTCAGTTTTATTCCTCATATAGATTTTTTTTTTAAATGAAGAAAATAAATTAAATAATAAATCATTTTAATTGGTCAAATAGGCCTTCCTTCAACCCAGTTTCCACTTCTAATCGTACTGGGATGAGAGTGCCAGACCAAGCCTGATTTAGAAAGCTAAGCAGGCTTGACCCTGGGTAGTGCTTGGATGGGAGACCACCTGATCCTGTAAGCTTTTCAGTTTTATTTCTCATATAGATTTTTTTTTTTTTTTTTTTTTTTTTTTAAATAAAGAAAACAAATAAAAAATAAATCATTTTAATTGGTCAAATAGGCCTTCCTTCAACCCTGTTTCCACTTCTAGTTGTACTGGTATGAGAGTGCCAGATCAAGCCTGATTTAGAAAGCTAAGCAGGCTTGACCCTGGGTAGTGCTTGGATGGGAGACCACCTGATCCTGTAAGCTTTTCAGTTTTATTTCTCATATAGATTTTTTTTTTTTTATAAAAAAAAATAAATTAAAAATAAATCATTTTAATTGGTCAAATAGGCCTTCCTTCAACCCAGTCTCCACTTCTAGTTGTACTGGTATGAGAGTGCCAGATAAAGCCTGATTTAGAAAGCTAAGCAGGCTTGACCCTGGGTAGTGCTTGGATGGGAGACCACCTGATCCTGTAAGCTTTTCAGTTTTATTTCTCATATAGATTTTTTTTTTTTTTTTTTTTTTTTTTTTTTTAAATAAAGAAAACAAATAAAAAATAAATCATTTTAATTGGTCAAATAGGCCTTCCTTCAACCCTGTTTCCACTTCTAGTTGTACTGGTATGAGAGTGCCAGATCAAGCCTGATTTAGAAAGCTAAGCAGGCTTGACCCTGGGTAGTGCTTGGATGGGAGACCACCTGGTCCTGTAAGCTTTTCAGTTTTATTTCTCATATAGATTTTTTTTTTTTTATAAAAAAAAATAAATTAAAAATAAATCATTTTAATTGGTAAAATAGGCCTTCCTTCAACCCAGTTTCCACTTCTAGTTGTACTGGTATGAGAGTGCCAGATAAAGCCTGATTTAGAAAGCTAAGCAGGCTTGACCCTGGGTAGTGCTTGGATGGGAGACCACCTGATCCTGTAAGCTTTTCAGTTTTATTCCTCATATAGATTTTTTTTTTAAATGAAGAAAATAAATTAAATAATAAATCATTTTATTTGGTCAAATAGGCCTTCCTTCAACCCAGTTTCCACTTCTAATCGTACTGGGATGAGAGTGCCAGACCAAGCCTGATTTAGAAAGCTAAGCAGGCTTGACCCTGGGTAGTGCTTGGATGGGAGACCACCTGATCCTGTAAGCTTTTCAGTTTTATTTCTCATATAGATTTTTTTTTTTTTTTTTTATAAAAAAAAAAAAAATAAAAATAAATCATTTTAATTGGTCAAATAGGCCTTCCTTCAACCCAGTTTCCACTTCTAGTTGTACTGGTATGAGAGTGCCAGATAAAGCCTGATTTAGAAAGCTAAGCAGGCTTGACCCTGGGTAGTGCTTGGATGGGAGACCGCCTGATCCTGTAAGCTTTTCAGTTTTATTCCTCATACAGTTTTTTTTTTTTTTTTTAAAATAAAGAAAACAAATAAAAAATAAATCATTTTAATTGGTCAAATAGGCCTTCCTTCAACCCTGTTTCCACTTCTAGTTGTATTTGTATGAGAGTGCCAGATCAAGCCTGATCTAGAAAGCTAAGCAGGCTTGACCCTGGGTAGTGCTTGGATGGGGGACCACCTGATCCTGTAAGCTTTTCAGTTTTATTCCTCATATAGTTTTTTTTTTTAAATAAAGAAAATAAATTAAATAATAAATCATTTTAATTGGTCAAATAGGACTTCCTTCAACCTAGTTTCCACTTCTAGTTGTACTGGGATGAGAGTGCCAGACCAAGCCTGATTTAGAAAGCTAAGCAGGCTTGACCCTGGGTAGTGCTTGGATGGGAGACCACCTGATCCTGTAAGCTTTTCAGTTTTATTTCTCATATATATATATATTTTTTTTATAAAAAAAAATAAATTAAAAAGAAATCATTTTAATTGGTCAAATAGGCCTTCCTTAAACCCAGTCTCCACTTCTAGTTGTACTGGTATGAGAGTGCCAGATCAAGCCTGATTTAGAAAGCTAAGCAGGCTTGACCCTGGGTAGTGCTTGGATGGGAGACCACCTGATCCTGTAAGCTTTTCAGTTTTATTCCTCATATAGTTTTTTTGTTTTTATTAAATAAAGAAAACAAATAAAAAAATAAATCATTTTAATTGGTCAAATAGGCCTTCCTTCAATCCAGTTTCCACTTCTAGTTGTACTGGTATGAGAGTGCCAGATCAAGCCTGATTTAGAACGCTAAGCAGGCTTGACCCTGGGTAGTGCTTGGATGGGAGACCACCTGATCCTGTAAGCTTTTCAGTTTTATTTCTCATATAGATTTTTTTTTTTTTTTTTTTTTTTTTATATAAAGAAAATAAATTAAAAATAAATCATTTTAATTGGTCAAATAGGCCTTCCTTCAACCCAATTTCCACTTCTACTTGTATTTGTATGAGAGTGCCAGATCAAGCCTGATCTAGAAAGCTAAGCAGGCTTGACCCTGGGTAGTGTTTGGATGGGGGACCACCTGATCCTGTAAGCTTTTCAGTTTTATTCCCCAATAATTTTTTTTGTTTTTTTTAAAAAAAGAAAACAAATAAAAAATAAATCATTTTAATTGGTCAAATAGGCCTTCCTTCAACCCTGTTTCCACTTCTAGTTGTACTGGTATGAGAGTGCCAGATCAAGCCTGATTTAGAAAGCTAAGCAGGCTTGACCCTGGGTAGTGCTTGGATGGGAGACCACCTGATCCTGTAAGCTTTTCAGTTTTATTTCTCATATAGATTTTTTTTTTTTTTTTTTTTTTTTTTAAATAAAAAAAATAAATTAAAAAGAAATCATTTTAATTGGTCAAATAGGCCTTCCTTCAACCCAGTTTCCACTTCTAGTTGTACTGGTATGAGAGTGCCAGACCAAGCCTGATTTAGAAAGCTAAGCAGGCTTGACCCTGGGTAGTGCTTGGATGGGAGACTGCCTGATCCTGTAAGCTTTTCAGTTTTATTCCTCATACAGTTTTTTTTTTTTTTTAAATAAAGAAAACAAATAAAAAATAAATCATTTTAATTGGTCAAATAGGCCTTCCTTCAACCCAGTTTCCACTTCTAGTTGTACTGGTATGAGAGTGCCAGATCAAGCCTGATTTAGAAAGCTAAGGAGGCTTGACCCTGGGTAATGCTTGGATGGGAGACCACCTGATCCTGTAAGCTTTTCAGTTTTATTTCTCATATAGATTTTTTTTTCTTTTTTTTTATATAAAGAAAATAAATTAAAAATAAATCATTTTAATTGGTCAAATAGGCCTTCCTTCAACCCAATTTCCACTTCTAGTTGTATTTGTATGAGAGTGCCAGATCAAGCCTGATCTAGAAAGCTAAGCAGGCTTGACCCTGGGTAGTGCTTGGATGGGGGACCACCTGATCCTGTAAGCTTTTCAGTTTTATTCCTCATATAGATTTTTTTTTTAAATAAAGAAATTAAATTAAAAAATAAATCATTTTAATTGGTCAAATAGGACTTCATTCAACCCAGTTTCCACTTCTAGTTGTACTGGTATGAGAGTGCCAGATAAAGCCTGATTTAGAAAGCTAAGCAGGCTTGACCCTGGGTAGTGCTTGGATGGGAGACCACCTGATCCTGTAAGCTTTTCAGTTTTATTTCTCATATAGATTTTTTTTTTTTTTTTTTTTTTTTTTTTAAATAAAGAAAACAAATAAAAAATAAATCATTTTAATTGGTCAAATAGGCCTTCCTTCAACCCTGTTTCCACTTCTAGTTGTACTGGTATGAGAGTGCCAGATCAAGCCTGATTTAGAAAGCTAAGCAGGCTTGACCCTGGGTAGTGCTTGGATGGGAGACCACCTGATCCTGTAAGCTTTTCAGTTTTATTTCTCATATAGATTTTTTTTTTTTTATAAAAAAAAATAAATTAAAAATAAATCATTTTAATTGGTCAAATAGGCCTTCCTTCAACCCAGTCTCCACTTCTAGTTGTACTGGTATGAGAGTGCCAGATAAAGCCTGATTTAGAAAGCTAAGCAGGCTTGACCCTGGGTAGTGCTTGGATGGGAGACCACCTGATCCTGTAAGCTTTTCAGTTTTATTTCTCATATAGATTTTTTTTTTTTTTTTTTTTTTTTTTTAAATAAAGAAAACAAATAAAAAATAAATCATTTTAATTGGTCAAATAGGCCTTCCTTCAACCCTGTTTCCACTTCTAGTTGTACTGGTATGAGAGTGCCAGATCAAGCCTGATTTAGAAAGCTAAGCAGGCTTGACCCTGGGTAGTGCTTGGATGGGAGACCACCTGATCCTGTAAGCTTTTCAGTTTTATTTCTCATATAGATTTTTTTTTTTTTATAAAAAAAAATAAATTAAAAATAAATCATTTTAATTGGTAAAATAGGCCTTCCTTCAACCCAGTTTCCACTTCTAGTTGTACTGGTATGAGAGTCCCAGATAAAGCCTGATTTAGAAAGCTAAGCAGGCTTGACCCTGGGTAGTGCTTGGATGGGAGACCGCCTGATCCTGTAAGCTTTTCAGTTTTATTCCTCATACAGTTTTTTTTTTTTTTTTTTAAATAAAGAAAACAAATAAAAAATAAATCATTTTAATTGGTCAAATAGGCCTTCCTTCAACCCTGTTTCCACTTCTAGTTGTATTTGTATGAGAGTGCCAGATCAAGCCTGATCTAGAAAGCTAAGCAGGCTTGACCCTGGGTAGTGCTTGGATGGGGGACCACCTGATCCTGTAAGCTTTTCAGTTTTACTCCTCATATAGTTTTTTTTTTTAAATAAAGAAAATAAATTAAATAATAAATCATTTTAATTGGTCAAATAGGACTTCCTTCAACCTAGTTTCCACTTCTAGTTGTACTGGGATGAGAGTGCCAGACCAAGCCTGATTTAGAAAGCTAAGCAGGCTTGACCCTGGGTAGTGCTTGGATGGGAGACCACCTGATCCTGTAAGCTTTTCAGTTTTATTTCTCATATATATATATATTTTTTTTTATAAAAAAAAATAAATTAAAAATAAATCATTTTAATTGGTCAAATAGGCCTTCCTTCAACCCAGTTTCCACTTCTAGTTGTACTGGTATGAGAGTGCCAGATCAAGCCTGATTTAGAAAGCTAAGCAGGCTTGACCCTGGGTAGTGCTTGGATGGGAGACCACCTGATCCTGTAAGCTTTTCAGTTTTATTCCTCATATAGATTTTTTTTTTTTAATAAAGAAAATAAATTAAAAATAAATCATTTTAATTGGTCAAATAGGCCTTCCTTCAACCCAGTTTCCACTTCTAATCGTACTGTGATGAGAGTGCCAGACCAAGCCTGATTTAGAAAGCTAAGCAGGCTTGACCCTGGGTAGTGCTTGGATGGGAGACCACCTGATCCTGTAAGCTTTTCAGTTTTATTCCTCATATAGATTTTTTTTTTTAAATGAAGAAAATAAATTAAATAATAAATCATTTTAATTGGTCAAATAGGACTTCCTTCAACCTAGTTTCCACTTCTAGTTGTACTGGGATGAGAGTGCCAGACCAAGCCTGATTTAGAAAGCTAAGCAGGCTTGACCCTGGGTAGTGCTTGGATGGGAGACCACCTGATCCTGTAAGCTTTTCAGTTTTATTCCTCATATAGTTTTTTTGTTTTTTTTAAATAAAGAAAACAAATAAAAAATAAATCATTTTAATTGGTCAAATAGGCCTTCCTTCAACCCTGTTTCCACTTCTAGTTGTACTGGTATGAGAGTGCCAGATCAAGCCTGATTTAGAAAGCTAAGCAGGCTTGACCCTGGATAGTGCTTGGATGGGAGACCACCTGATCCTGTAAGCTTTTCAGTTTTATTTCTCATATAGATTTTTTTTTTTTTTTTTTTTTTTATAAAAAAAAATAAATTAAAAATAAATCATTTTAATTGGTCAAATAGGCCTTCCTTCAACCCAGTCTCCACTTCTAGTTGTACTGGTATGAGAGTGCCAGATAAAGCCTGATTTAGAAAGCTAAGCAGGCTTGACCCTGGGTAGTGCTTGGATGGGAGACCACCTGATCCTGTAAGCTTTTCAGTTTTATTTCTCATATAGATTTTTTTTTTTTTTTTTTTTTTTTTTTTTTTTTAAATAAAGAAAAAAAATAAAAAATAAATCATTTTAATTGGTCAAATAGGCCTTCCTTCAACCCTGTTTCCACTTCTAGTTGTACTGGGATGAGAGTGCCAGACCAAGCCTGATTTAGAAAGCTAAGCAGGCTTGACCCTGGGTAGTGCTTGGATGGGAGACCACCTGATCCTGTAAGCTTTTCAGATTATTCCTCATATAGTTTTTTTGTTTTTATTAAATAAAGAAAACAAATAAAAAAATAAATCATTTTAATTGGTCAAATAGGCCTTCCTTCAACCCAGTTTCCACTTCTAGTTGTACTGGTATGAGAGTGCCAGATCAAGCCTGATTTAGAAAGCTAAGGAGGCTTGACCCTGGGTAATGCTTGGATGGGAGACCACCTGATCCTGTAAGCTTTTCAGTTTAATTTCTCATATAGATTTTTTTTTCTTTTTTTTTATATAAAGAAAATAAATTAAAAATAAATCATTTTAATTGGTCAAATAGGCCTTCCTTCAACCCAATTTCCACTTCTAGTTGTATTTGTATGAGAGTGCCAGATCAAGCCTGATCTAGAAAGCTAAGCAGGCTTGACCCTGGGTAGTGCTTGGATGGGGGACCACCTGATCCTGTAAGCTTTTCAGTTTTATTCCTCATATAGATTTTTTTTTTAAATAAAGAAAATAAATTAAATAATAAATCATTTTAATTGGTCAAATAGGACTTCCTTCAACCTAGTTTCCACTTCTAGTTGTACTGGGATGAGAGTGCCAGACCAAGCCTGATTTAGAAAGCTAAGCAGGCTTGACCCTGGGTAGTGCTTGGATGGGAGACCACCTGATCCTGTAAGCTTTTCAGTTTTATTTCTCATATAGATATATATATATTTTTTTAAACAAACAAAAAAATAAATTAAAAAGAAATCATTTTAATTGGTCAAATAGGCCTTCCTTAAACCCAGTTACCACTTCTAGTTGTACTGGTATGAGAGTGCCAGATCAAGCCTGATTTAGAAAGCTAAGCAGGCTTGACCCTGGGTAGTGCTTGGATGGGAGACCACCTGATCCTGTAAGCTTTTCAGTTTTTATTTCTCATATAGATTTTTTTTTTTTTTTTATAAAAAAAAAAAAAATTAAAAATAAATCATTTTAATTGGTCAAATAGGCCTTCCTTCAACCCAGTTTCCACTTCTAGTTGTACTGGTATGAGAGTGCCAGATAAAGCCTGATTTAGAAAGCTAAGCAGGCCTGACCCTGGGTAGTGCTTGGATGGGAGACCACCTGATCCTGTAAGCTTTTCAGTTTTATTCCTCATATAGATTTTTTTTTTAAATGAAGAAAATAAATTAAATAATAAATCATTTTAATTGGTCAAATAGGCCTTCCTTCAACCCAGTTTCCACTTCTAATCGTACTGGGATGAGAGTGCCAGACCAAGCCTGATTTAGAAAGCTAAGCAGGCTTGACCCTGGGTAGTGCTTGGATGGGAGACCACCTGATCCTGTAAGCTTTTCAGATTATTCCTCATATAGTTTTTTTGTTTTTATTAAATAAAGAAAACAAATAAAAAAATAAATCATTTTAATTGGTCAAATAGGCCTTCCTTCAACCCAGTTTCCACTTCTAGTTGTACTGGTATGAGAGTGCCAGATCAAGCCTGATTTAGAAAGCTAAGGAGGCTTGACCCTGGGTAATGCTTGGATGGGAGACCACCTGATCCTGTAAGCTTTTCAGTTTTATTTCTCATATAGATTTTTTTTTTCTTTTTTTTTATATAAAGAAAATAAATTAAAAATAAATCATTTTAATTGGTCAAATAGGCCTTCCTTCAACCCAATTTCCACTTCTAGTTGTATTTGTATGAGAGTGCCAGATCAAGCCTGATCTAGAAAGCTAAGCAGGCTTGACCCTGGGTAGTGCTTGGATGGGGGACCACCTGATCCTGTAAGCTTTTCAGTTTTATTCCTCATATAGTTTTTTTTTTTAAATAAAGAAAATAAATTAAATAATAAATCATTTTAATTGGTCAAATAGGACTTCCTTCAACCTAGTTTCCACTTCTAGTTGTACTGGGATGAGAGTGCCAGACCAAGCCTGATTTAGAAAGCTAAGCAGGCTTGACCCTGGGTAGTGCTTGGATGGGAGACCACCTGATCCTGTATGCTTTTCAGTTTTATTTCTCATATAGATATATATATTTTTTTTTAAACAAACAAAAAAATAAATTAAAAAGAAATCATTTTAATTGGTCAAATAGGCCTTCCTTAAACCCAGTTACCACTTCTAGTTGTACTGGTATGAGAGTGCCAGATCAAGCCTGATTTAGAAAGCTAAGCAGGCTTGACCCTGGGTAGTGCTTGGATGGGAGACCACCTGATCCTGTAAGCTTTTCAGTTTTATTTCTCATATAGATTTTTTTTTTTTTTTTTTTAATAAAAAAAAAAAATAATAAAAATAAATCATTTTAATTGGTCAAATAGGCCTTCCTTCAGCCCACTTTCCACTTCTAGTTGTACTGGTATAAGAGTGCCAGATCAAGCCAGATTTAAAAAGCTAAGCAGGCTTGACCCTGGGTAGTGCTTGGATGGGAGACCACCTGATCCTGTAAGCTTTTCAGATTATTCCTCATATAGTTTTTTTGTTTTTATTAAATAAAGAAAATAAATAAAAAATAAATCATTTTAATTGGTCAAATAGGACTTCATTCAACCCAGTTTCCACTTCTAGTTGTACTGGTATGAGAGTGCCAGATCAAGCCTGATTTAGAAAGCTAAGCAGGCTTGACCCTGGGTAGGGCTTGGGTGGGAGACCACCTGATCCTGTAAGCTTTTCAGTTTTATTTCTCATATAGTTTTTTTTTTTTTTTTTTTTTAAGAAAATAAATTAAAAAGAAATCATTTTAATTGGTCAAATAGGCCTTCCTTCAACCCAATTTCCACTTCTAGTTGTATTTGTATGAGAGTGCCAGATCAAGCCTGATCTAGAAAGCTAAGCAGGCTTGACCCTGGGTAGTGCTTGGGTGGGGGACCACCTGATCCTGTAAGCTTTTCAGTTTTATTCCTCATATAGTTTTTTTTTTTTAAATAAAGAAAATAAATTAAATAATAAATCATTTTAATTGGTCAAATAGGACTTCCTTCAACCTAGTTTCCACTTCTAGTTGTACTGGGATGAGAGTGCCAGACCAAGCCTGATTTAGAAAGCTAAGCAGGCTTGACCCTGGGTAGTGCTTGGATGGGAGACCACCTGATCCTGTAAGCTTTTCAGTTTTATTTCTCATATAGATATATATATATTTTTTTAAACAAACAAAAAAATAAATTAAAAAGAAATCATTTTAATTGGTCAAATAGGCCTTCCTTAAACCCAGTTACCACTTCTAGTTGTACTGGTATGAGAGTGCCAGATCAAGCCTGATTTAGAAAGCTAAGCAGGCTTGACCCTGGGTACTGCTTGGATGGGAGACCACCTGATCCTGTAAGCTTTTCAGTTTTATTCCTCATATAGTTTTTTTGTTTTTTCTAAATAAAGAAAACAAATAAAAAATAAATCATTTTAAACGGTCAAATAGGCCTTCCTTCAACCCAGTTTCCACTTCTAGTTGTACTGGTATGAGAGTGCCAGATCAAGCCTGATTTAGAAAGCTAAGCAGGCTTGACCCTGGGTAGTGCTTGGATGGGGGACCACCTGATCCTGTAAGCTTTTCAGTTTTATTTCTCATATAGATTTTTTTTTCTTTTTTTTTAAATAAAGAAAATAAATTAAAAAGAAATCATTTTAATTGGTCAAACAGGCCTTCCTTCAACCCAGTTTCCACGTCTAGTTGTATTTGTATGAGAGTGCCAGATCAAGCCTGATTTAGAAAGCTAAGCAGGCTTGACCCTAGATAGTGCTTGGATGGGAGACCACCTGATCCGGTAAGCTTTTCAGTTTTATTCCTCATATAGTTTTTTTTTTTAAATAAAGAAAATAAATTAAAAAGAAATCATTTTAATTGGTCAAATAGGCCTTCCTTCAACCTAGTTTCCACTTCTAGTTGTACTGGTATGAGAGTGCCAGATCAAGCCTGATTTAGAAAACTAAGCAGGCTTGACCCTGGGTAGTGCTTGGATGGGAGACCACCTGATCCTGTAAGCTTTTCAGTTTTATTCCTCATATAGTTTTTTTTTTCTTTTTAAATAAGTAAATAAATTAAAAAGAAATCATTTTAATTGGTCAAATAGGCCTTCCTTCAACCCAGTTTCCACTTCTAGTTGTACTGGTGTGAGAGTGCCAGATCAAGCCTGATTTAGAAAGCTAAGCAGGCTTGACCCTGGGTAGTGCTTGGATGGGAGACCACCTGATCCTGTAAGCTTTTCAGTTTTATTCCTCATATAGTTTTTTTTTTTTAAATAAAGAAACTAAATTAAAAATAAATCATTTTAATTGGTCAAATAGGCCTTCCTTCAACCCAGTTTCCACTTCTAGTTGTACTGGTATGAGAGTGCCAGATCAAGCCTGATTTAGAAAGCTAAGCAGGCTTGACCCTGGGTAGTGCTTGGATGGGAGACCACCTGATCCTGTAAGCTTTTCAGTTTTATTCCTCATATAGTTTTTTTTTTTTTTTTTATAATAAAAAAAAATAATTAAAAATAAATCAGTTTAATTGGTCAAATAGGCCTTCCTTCAACCCAGTTTCCACTTCTAGTTGTACTGGTATGAGATTGCCAGATCAAGCCTGATTTAGAAAGCTAAGCAGGCTTGACCCTAGATAGTGCTTGGAAGGGAGACCACCTGATCCGGTAAGCTTTTCAGTTTTATTCCTCATATAGTTTTTTTTATTTTTTTTAAATAAGAAAATAAATTAAAAATAAATCATTTTAATTGGTCAAATAGGCCTTCCTTCAGCCCACTTTCCACTTCTAGTTGTACTGGTATAAGAGTGCCAGATCAAGCCTGATTTAAAAAGCTAAGCAGGCTTGACCCTGGGTAGTGCTTGGATGGGAGACCACCTGATCCTGTAAGCTTTTCAGTTTTATTCCTCATATAGTTTTTTTTTTTTAATAAAGAAAATAAATTAAAAAGAAATCATTTTAATTGGTCAAATAGGCCTTCCTTCAACCTAGTTTCCACTTCTAGTTGTACTGGTATGAGAGTGCCAGATCAAGCCTGATTTAGAAAACTAAGCAGGCTTGACCCTGGGTAGTGCTTGGATGGGAGACCACCTGATCCTGTAAGCTTTTCAGTTTTATTCCTCATATAGTTTTTTTTATTTTTTTAAATTAGAAAATAAATTAAAAATAAATCATTTTAATTGGTCAAATAGGCCTTCCTTCAGCCCACTTTCCACTTCTAGTTGTACTGGTATAAGAGTGCCAGATCAAGCCTGATTTAAAAAGCTAATCAGGCTTGACCCTGGGTAGTGCTTGGATGGGAGACCACCTGATCCTGTAAGCTTTTCAGTTTTATTCCTCATATAGTTTTTTTTTTTAAATAAAGAAAATAAATTAAAAAGAAATCATTTTAATTGGTCAAATAGGCCTTCCTTCAACCCAGTTTCCACTTCTAGTTGTACTGGTATGAGATTGCCAGATCAAGCCTGATTTAGAAAGCTAAGCAGGCTTGACCCTGGGTAGTGCTTGGATGGGAGACCACCTGATCCTGTAAGCTTTTCAGTTTTATTCCTCATATAGTTTTTTTTTTTTTTTTAAATAAGAAAATAAATTTAAAATACATCATTTTAATTGGTCAAATAGGCCTTCCTTCAGCCCACTTTCCACTTCTAGTTGTAATGGTATAAGAGTGCCAGATCAAGCCTGATTTAAAAAGCTAAGCAGGCTTGACCCTGGGTAGTGCTTGGATGGGAGACCACCTGATCCTGTAAGCTTTTCAGTTTTATTCCTCATATAGTTTTTTTTTTTTTTAAATAAAGAAAATAAATTTAAAATAAATCATTTTAATTGGTCAAATAGGCCTTCCTTCAACCCAGTTTCCACTTCTAGTTGTACTGGTATGAGAGTGCCAGATCAAGCCTGATTTAGAAAGCTAAGCAGGCTTGACCCTGGGTAGTGCTTGGATGGGAGACCACCTGATCCTGTAAGCTTTTCAGTTTTATTCCTCATATAGTTTTTTTTTTTTTTAAATAAAGAAAATAAATTAAAAATAAATCATTTTAATTGGTCAAATAGGCCTTCCTTCAACCCAGCTTCCACTTCTAGTTGTACTGGTATGAGAGTGCCAGATCGAGCCTGATTTAGAAAGCTAAGCAGGCTTGACCCTGGGTAGTGCTTGGATGGGAGACTACCTGATCCTGTAAGCTTTTCAGTTCTATTCCTCATATAGTTTTTTTTTTTTTTTTAAATAAAAAAAAATAATTAAAAATAAATCAGTTTAACTGGTCAAATAGGCCTTCCTTCAACCCAGTTTCCACTTCTAGTTGTACTGGTATGAGATTGCCAGATCAAGCCTGATTTAGAAAGCTAAGCAGGCTTGACCCTAGATAGTGCTTGGATGGGAGACCACCTGATCAGGTAAGCTTTTCAGTTTTATTCCTCATATAGTGTTTTTTTTTTTTAAATAAAGAAAATAAATTAAAAAGAAATCATTTTAATTGGTCAAATAGGCCTTCCTTCAGCCCACTTTCCACTTCTAGTTGTACTGGTATAAGAGTGCCAGATCAAGCCTGATTTAAAAAGCTAAGCAGGCTTGACCCTGGGTAGTGCTTGGATGGGAGACCACCTGATCCTGTAAGCTTTTCAGTTTTATTCCTCATATAGTTTTTTTTTTTAAATAAAGAAAATAAATTAAAAAGAAATCATTTTAATTGGTCAAATAGGCCTTCCTTCAACCCAGTTTCCGCTTCTAGTTGTACTGGTATGAGAGTGCCAGATCAAGCCTGATCTAGAAAGCTAAGCAGGCTTGACCCTGGGTAGTGCTTGGATGGGGGACCACCTGATCCTGTAAGCTTTTCAGTTTTATTCCTCATATAGATTTTTTTTTTAAATGAAGAAAATAAATTAAATAATAAATCATTTTAATTGGTCAAATAGGCCTTCCTTCAACCCAGTTTCCACTTCTAATCGTACTGGGATGAGAGTGCCAGACCAAGCCTGATTTAGAAAGCTAAGCAGGCTTGACCCTGGGTAGTGCTTGGATGGGAGACCACCTGATCCTGTAAGCTTTTCAGATTATTCCTCATATAGTTTTTTTGTTTTTATTAAATAAAGAAAACAAATAAAAAAATAAATCATTTTAATTGGTCAAATAGGCCTTCCTTCAACCCAGTTTCCACTTCTAGTTGTACTGGTATGAGAGTGCCAGATCAAGCCTGATTTAGAAAGCTAAGGAGGCTTGACCCTGGGTAATGCTTGGATGGGAGACCACCTGATCCTGTAAGCTTTTCAGTTTTATTTCTCATATAGATTTTTTTTTTCTTTTTTTTTATATAAAGAAAATAAATTAAAAATAAATCATTTTAATTGGTCAAATAGGCCTTCCTTCAAACCAATTTCCACTTCTAGTTGTATTTGTATGAGAGTGCCAGATCAAGCCTGATCTAGAAAGCTAAGCAGGCTTGACCCTGGGTAGTGCTTGGATGGGGGACCACCTGATCCTGTAAGCTTTTCAGTTTTATTCCTCATATAGTTTTTTTTTTTAAATAAAGAAAATAAATTAAATAATAAATCATTTTAATTGGTCAAATAGGACTTCCTTCAACCTAGTTTCCACTTCTAGTTGTACTGGGATGAGAGTGCCAGACCAAGCCTGATTTAGAAAGCTAAGCAGGCTTGACCCTGGGTAGTGCTTGGATGGGAGACCACCTGATCCTGTAAGCTTTTCAGTTTTATTTCTCATATAGATATATATATATTTTTTTAAACAAACAAAAAAATAAATTAAAAAGAAATCATTTTAATTGGTCAAATAGGCCTTCCTTAAACCCAGTTACCACTTCTAGTTGTACTGGTATGAGAGTGCCAGATCAAGCCTGATTTAGAAAGCTAAGCAGGCTTGACCCTGGGTAGTGCTTGGATGGGAGACCACCTGATCCTGTAAGCTTTTCAGTTTTATTTCTCATATAGATTTTTTTTTTTTTTTTTTTTATAAAAAAAAAAAAAAATTAAAAATAAATCATTTTAATTGGTCAAATAGGCCTTCCTTCAGCCCACTTTCCACTTCTAGTTGTACTGGTATAAGAGTGCCAGATCAAGCCTGATTTAAAAAGCTAAGCAGGCTTGACCCTGGGTAGTGCTTGGATGGGAGACCACCTGATCCTGTAAGCTTTTCAGATTATTCCTCATATAGTTTTTTTGTTTTTATTAAATAAAGAAAACAAATAAAAAAATAAATCATTTTAATTGGTCAAATAGGCCTTCCTTCAACCCAGTTTCCACTTCTAGTTGTATTTGTATGAGAGTGCCAGATCAAGCCTGATCTAGAAAGCTAAGCAGGCTTGACCCTGGGTAGTGCTTGGATGGGGGACCACCTGATCCTGTAAGCTTTTCAGTTTTATTCCTCATATAGTTTTTTTTTTTAAATAAAGAAAATAAATTAAATAATAAATCATTTTAATTGGTCAAATAGGACTTCCTTCAACCTAGTTTCCACTTCTAGTTGTACTGGGATGAGAGCGCCAGACCAAGCCTGATTTAGAAAGCTAAGCAGGCTTGACCCTGGGTAGTGCTTGGATGGGAGACCACCTGATCCTTTAAGCTTTTCAGTTTTATTTCTCATATAGATATATATATTTTTTTTTAAACAAACAAAAAAATAAATTAAAAAGAAATCATTTTAATTGGTCAAATAGGCCTTCCTTAAACCCAGTTACCACTTCTAGTTGTACTGGTATGAGAGTGCCAGATCAAGCCTGATTTAGAAAGCTAAGCAGGCTTGACCCTGGGTAGTGCTTGGATGGGAGACCACCTGATCCTGTAAGCTTTTCAGTTTTATTCTTCATATAGTTTTTTTGTTTTTTCTAAATAAAGAAAACAAATAAAAAATAAATCATTTTAAACGGTCAAATAGGCCTTCCTTCAACCCAGTTTCCACTTCTAGTTGTACTGGTATGAGAGTGCCAGATCAAGCCTGATTTAGAAAGCTAAGCAGGCTTGACCCTGGGTAGTGCTTGGATGGGGGACCACCTGATCCTGTAAGCTTTTCAGTTTTATTTCTCATATAGATTTTTTTTTCTTTTTTTTTAAATAAAGATAATAAATTAAAAATAAATCATTTTAATTGGTCAAACAGGCCTTCCTTCAACCCAGTTTCCACGTCTAGTTGTATTTGTATGAGAGTGCCAGATCAAGCCTGATTTAGAAAGCTAAGCAGGCTTGACCCTAGATAGTGCTTGGATGGGAGACCACCTGATCCGGTAAGCTTTTCAGTTTTATTCCTCATATAGTTTTTTTTTTTAAATAAAGAAAATAAATTAAAAAGAAATCATTTTAATTGGTCAAATAGGCCTTCCTTCAACCTAGTTTCCACTTCTAGTTGTACTGGTATGAGAGTGCCAGATCAAGCCTGATTTAGAAAACTAAGCAGGCTTGACCCTGGGTAGTGCTTGGATGGGAGACCACCTGATCCTGTAAGCTTTTCAGTTTTATTCCTCATATAGTTTTTTTTTTTTTTTTAAATAAGTAAATAAATTAAAAAGAAATCATTTTAATTGGTCAAATAGGCCTTCCTTCAACCCAGTTTCCACTTCTAGTTGTACTGGTGTGAGAGTGCCAGATCAAGCCTGATTTAGAAAGCTAAGCAGGCTTGACCCTGGGTAGTGCTTGGATGGGAGACCACCTGATCCTGTAAGCTTTTCAGTTTTATTCCTCATATAGTTTTTTTTTTTTAATAAAGAAACTAAATTAAAAATAAATCATTTTAATTGGTCAAATAGGCCTTCCTTCATCCCAGTTTCCACTTCTAGTTGTACTGGTATGAGAGTGCCAGCTCAAGCCTGATTTAGAAAGCTAAGCAGGCTTGACCCTGGGTAGTGCTTGGATGGGAGACCACCTGATCCTGTAAGCTTTTCAGTTTTATTCCTCATATAGTTTTTTTTTTTTTTTTAAATAAGTAAATAAATTAAAAAGAAATCATTTTAATTGGTCAAATAGGCCTTCCTTCAACCCAGTTTCCACTTCTAGTTGTACTGGTGTGAGAGTGCCAGATCAAGCCTGATTTAGAAAGCTAAGCAGGCTTGACCCTGGGTAGTGCTTGGATGGGAGACCACCTGATCCTGTAAGCTTTTCAGTTTTATTCCTCATATAGTTTTTTTTTTTTAATAAAGAAACTAAATTAAAAATAAATCATTTTAATTGGTCAAATAGGCCTTCCTTCATCCCAGTTTCCACTTCTAGTTGTACTGGTATGAGAGTGCCAGATCAAGCCTGATTTAGAAAGCTAAGCAGGCTTGACCCTGGGTAGTGCTTGGATGGGAGACCACCTGATCCTGTAAGCTTTTCAGTTTTATTCCTCATATAGTTTTTTTTTTTTTTTATAATAAAAAAAAATAATTAAAAATAAATCAGTTTAATTGGTCAAATAGGCCTTCCTTCAACCCAGTTTCCACTTCTAGTTGTACTGGTATGAGATTGCCAGATCAAGCCTGATTTAGAAAGCTAAGCAGGCTTGACCCTAGATAGTGCTTGGATGGGAGACCACCTGATCTGGTAAGCTTTTCAGTTTTATTCCTCATATAGTTTTTTTTTTTTAAATAAAGAAAATAAATAAAAAATAAATTATTTTAATTTGTCAAATAGGCCTTCCTTCAACCTAGTTTCCACTTCTAGTTGTACTGGTATGAGAGTGCCAGATCAAGCCTGATTTAGAAAACTAAGCAGGCTTGACCCTGGGTAGTGCTTGGATGGGAGACCACCTGATCCTGTAAGCTTTTCAGTTTTATTCCTCATATAGTTTTTTTTATTTTTTTAAAATAAGAAAATAAATTAAAAATAAATCATTTTAATTGGTCAAATAGGCCTTCCTTCAGCCCACTTTCCACTTCTAGTTGTACTGGTATAAGAGTGCCAGATCAAGCCTGATTTAAAAAGTTAAGCAGGCTTGACCCTGGGTAGTGCTTGGATGGGAGACCACCTGATCCTGTAAGCTTTTCAGTTTTATTCCTCATATAGTTTTTTTTTTTTAAATAAAGAAAATAAATTAAAAAGAAATCATTTTAATTGGTCAAATAGGCCTTCCTTCAACCTAGTTTCCACTTCTAGTTGTTCTGGTATGAGAGTGCCAGATCAAGCCTGATTTAGAAAACTAAGCAGGCTTGACCCTGGGTAGTGCTTGGATGGGAGACCACCTGATCCTGTAAGCTTTTCAGTTTTATTCCTCATATAGTTTTTTTATTTTTTTAAATTAGAAAATAAATTAAAAATAAATCATTTTAATTGGTCAAATAGGCCTTCCTTCAGCCCACTTTCCACTTCTAGTTGTACTGGTATAAGAGTGCCAGATCAAGCCTGATTTAAAAAGCTAAGCAGGCTTGACCCTGGGTAGTGCTTGGGTGGGAGACCACCTGATCCTGTAAGCTTTTCAGTTTTATTCCTCATATAGTTTTTTTTTTTAATAAAGAAAATAAATTAAAAAGAAATCATTTTAATTGGTCAAATAGGCCTTCCTTCAACCCAGTTTCCACTTCTAGTTGTACTGGTATGAGATTGCCAGATCAAGCCTGATTTAGAAAGCTAAGCAGGCTTGACCCTGGGTAGTGCTTGGATGGGAGACCACCTGATCCTGTAAGCTTTTCAGTTTTATTCCTCATATAGTTTTTTTTTTTTTTTTAAATAAGAAAATAAATTTAAAATACATCATTTTAATTGGTCAAATAGGCCTTCCTTCAGCCCACTTTCCACTTATAGTTGTAATGGTATAAGAGTGCCAGATCAAGCCTGATTTAAAAAGCTAAGCAGGCTTGACCCTGGGTAGTGCTTGGATGGGAGACCACCTGTTCCTGTAAGCTATTCAGTTTTATTCCTCATATAGTTTTTTTTTTTTTTAAATAAAGAAAATAAATTAAAAATAAATCATTTTAATTGGTCAAATAGGCCTTCCTTCAACCCAGTTTCCACTTCTAGTTGTACTGGTGTGAGAGTGCCAGATCAAGCCTGATTTAGAAAGCTAAGCAGGCTTGACCCTGGGTAGTGCTTGGATGGGAGACCACCTGATCCTGTAAGCTTTTCAGTTTCATTCCTCATATAGTTTTTTTTTTTTTTAAATAAAGAAAATAAATTAAAAATAAATCATTTTAATTGGTCAAATAGGCCTTCCTTCAACCCAGCTTCCACTTCTAGTTGTCCTGGTATGAGAGTGCCAGATCGAGCCTGATTTAGAAAGCTAAGCAGGCTTGACCCTGGGTAGTGCTTGGATGGGAGACTACCTGATCCTGTAAGCTTTTCAGTTCTATTCCTCATATAGTTTTTTTTTTTTTTGTTAATAAAAAAAAATAATTAAAAATAAATCAGTTTAACTGGTCAAATAGGCCTTCCTTCAACCCAGTTTCCACTTCTAGTTGTACTGGTATGAGATTGCCAGATCAAGCCTGATTTAGAAAGCTAAGCAGGCTTGACCCTAGATAGTGCTTGGATGGGAGACCACCTGATCAGGTAAGCTTTTCAGTTTTATTCCTCATATAGTGTTTTTTTTTTTAAATAAAGAAAATAAATTAAAAAGAAATCATTTTAATTGGTCAAATAGGCCTTCCTTCAACCCAGCTTCCACTTCTAGTTGTCCTGGTATGAGAGTGCCAGATCGAGCCTGATTTAGAAAGCTAAGCAGGCTTGACCCTGGGTAGTGCTTGGATGGGAGACTACCTGATCCTGTAAGCTTTTCAGTTCTATTCCTCATATAGTTTTTTTTTTTTTTTTTTAATAAAAAAAAATAATTAAAAATAAATCAGTTTAACTGGTCAAATAGGCCTTCCTTCAACCCAGTTTCCACTTCTAGTTGTACTGGTATGAGATTGCCAGATCAAGCCTGATTTAGAAAGCTAAGCAGGCTTGACCCTAGATAGTGCTTGGATGGGAGACCACCTGATCAGGTAAGCTTTTCAGTTTTATTCCTCATATAGTGTTTTTTTTTTTAAATAAAGAAAATAAATTAAAAAGAAATCATTTTAATTGGTCAAATAGGCCTTCCTTCAACCCAGCTTCCACTTCTAGTTGTCCTGGTATGAGAGTGCCAGATCGAGCCTGATTTAGAAAGCTAAGCAGGCTTGACCCTGGGTAGTGCTTGGATGGGAGACTACCTGATCCTGTAAGCTTTTCAGTTCTATTCCTCATATAGTTTTTTTTTTTTTTTTTTATAAAAAAAAATAATTAAAAATAAATCAGTTTAACTGGTCAAATAGGCCTTCCTTCAACCCAGTTTCCACTTCTAGTTGTACTGGTATGAGATTGCCAGATCAAGCCTGATTTAGAAAGCTAAGCAGGCTTGACCCTAGATAGTGCTTGGATGGGAGACCACCTGATCAGGTAAGCTTTTCAGTTTTATTCCTCATATAGTGTTTTTTTTTTTAAATAAAGAAAATAAATTAAAAAGAAATCATTTTAATTGGTCAAATAGGCCTTCCTTCAGCCCACTTTCCACTTCTAGTTGTACTGGTATAAGAGTGCCAGATCAAGCCTGATTTAAAAAGCTAAGCAGGCTTGACCCTGGGTAGTGCTTGGATGGGAGACCACCTGATCCTGTAAGCTTTTCAGTTTTATTCCTCATATAGTTTTTTTTTTTAAATAAAAAAAATAAATTAAAAATAAATCATTTTAATTGGTCAAATAGGCCTTCCTTCAACCCAGTTTCCACTTCTAGTTGTACTGGTATGAGAGTGCCAGATCAAGCCTGATTTAGAAAGCTAAGCAGGCTTGACCCTGGGTAGTGCTTGGATGGGAGACCACCTGATCCTGTAAGCTTTTCAGTTTTATTCCTCATATAGTTTTTTTTTTTTTTTTTTATAAAAAAAAATAATTAAAAATAAATCAGTTTAATTGGTCAAATAGGCCTTCCTTCAACCCAGTTTCCACTTCTAGTTGTACTGGTATGAGATTGCCAGATCAAGCCTGATTTAGAAAGCTAAGCAGGCTTGACCCTAGATAGTGCTTGGATGGGAGACCACCTGATCCGGTAAGCTTTTCAGTTTTATTCCTCATATAGTTTTTTTTTTTTAAATAAAGAAAATAAATAAATAATAAATTATTTTAATTTGTCAAATAGGCCTTCCTTCAACCTAGTTTCCACTTCTAGTTGTACTGGTATGAGAGTGCCAGATCAAGCCTGATTTAGAAAACTAAGCAGGCTTGACCCTGGGTAGTGCTTGGATGGGAGACCACCTGATCCTGTAAGCTTTTCAGTTTTATTCCTCATATAGTTTTTTTTATTTTTTTAAAATAAGAAAATAAATTAAAAATAAATCATTTTAATTGGTCAAATAGGCCTTCCTTCAGCCCACTTTCCACTTCTAGTTGTACTGGTATAAGAGTGCCAGATCAAGCCTGATTTAAAAAGCTAAGCAGGCTTGACCCTGGGTAGTGCTTGGATGGGAGACCACCTGATCCTGTAAGCTTTTCAGTTTTATTCCTCATATAGTTTTTTTTTTAAATAAAGAAAATAAATTAAAAAGAAATCATTTTAATTGGTCAAATAGGCCTTCCTTCAACCTAGTTTCCACTTCTAGTTGTACTGGTATGAGAGTGCCAGATCAAGCCTGATTTAGAAAACTAAGCAGGCTTGACCCTGGGTAGTGCTTGGATGGGAGACCACCTGATCCTGTAAGCTTTTCAGTTTTATTCCTCATATAGTTTTTTTTTTTAAATAAAGAAAATAAATTAAAAAGAAATCATTTTAATTGGTCAAATAGGCCTTCCTTCAACCCAGTTTCCACTTCTAGTTGTACTGGTGTGAGAGTGCCAGATCAAGCCTGATTTAGAAAGCTAAGCAGGCTTGACCCTGGGTAGTGCTTGGATGGGAGACTACCTGATCCTGTAAGCTTTTCAGTTTTATTCCTCATATAGTTTTTTTTTTTTTTTTATAAAAAAAAATAATTAAAAATAAATCAGTTTAACTGGTCAAATAGGCCTTCCTTCAACCCAGTTTCCACTTCTAGTTGTACTGGTATGAGATTGCCAGATCAAGCCTGATTTAGAAAGCTAAGCAGGCTTGACCCTGGGTAGTGCTTGGATGGGAGACCACCTGATCCTGTAAGCTTTTCAGTTTTATTCCTCATATAGTTTTTTTTTTTTAAATAAAGAAAATAAATTAAAAATAAATCATTTTAATTGGTCAAATAGGCCTTCCTTCTACCCAGTTTCCACTTCTAGTTGTACTGGTGTGAGAGTGCCAGATCAAGCCTGATTGAGAAAGCTAAGCAGGCTTGACCCTGGGTAGTGCTTGGATGGGAGACCACCTGATCCTGTAAGCTTTTCAGTTTTATTTCTCATATAGTTTTTTTTTTTTAAATAAAGAAAATAAATTAAAAATAAATCATTTTAATTGGTCAAATAGGCCTTCCTTCAGCCCACTTTCCGCTTCTAGTTGTACTGGTATAAGAGTGCCAGATCAAGCCTGATTTAAAAAGCTAAGCAGGCTTGACCCTGGGTAGTGCTTGGATGGGAGACCACCTGATCCTGTAAGCTTTTCAGTTTTATTCCTCATATAGTTTTTTTTTTTAAATAAAGAAAATAAATTAAAAATAAATCATTTTAATTGGTCAAATAGGCCTTCCTTCAACCCAGTTTCCACTTCTAGTTGTACTGGTATGAGAGTGCCAGATCAAGCCTGATTTAGAAAGCTAAGCAGGCTTGACCCTGGGTAGTGCTTGGATGGGAGACCACCTGATCCTGTAAGCTTTTCAGTTTTATTCCTCATATAGTTTTTTTTTTTTTTTTTAATAAAAAAAAATAATTAAAAATAAATCAGTTTAATTGGTCAAATAGGCCTTCCTTCAACCCAGTTTCCACTTCTAGTTGTACTGGTATGAGATTGCCAGATCAAGCCTGATTTAGAAAGCTAAGCAGGCTTGACCCTAGATAGTGCTTGGATGGGAGACCACCTGATCCGGTAAGCTTTTCAGTTTTATTCCTCATATAGTTTTTTTTTTTTAAATAAAGAAAATAAATAAATAATAAATTATTTTAATTTGTCAAATAGGCCTTCCTTCAACCTAGTTTCCACTTCTAGTTGTACTGGTATGAGAGTGCCAGATCAAGCCTGATTTAGAAAACTAAGCAGGCTTGACCCTGGGTAGTGCTTGGATGGGAGACCACCTGATCCTGTAAGCTTTTCAGTTTTATTCCTCATATAGTTTTTTTAATTTTTTTAAAATAAGAAAATAAATTAAAAATAAATCATTTTAATTGGTCAAATAGGCCTTCCTTCAGCCCACTTTCCACTTCTAGTTGTACTGGTATAAGAGTGCCAGATCAAGCCTGATTTAAAAAGCTAAGCAGGCTTGACCCTGGGTAGTGCTTGGATGGGAGACCACCTGATCCTGTAAGCTTTTCAGTTTTATTCCTCATATAGTTTTTTTTTTTAAATAAAGAAAATAAATTAAAAAGAAATCATTTTAATTGGTCAAATAGGCCTTCCTTCAACCTAGTTTCCACTTCTAGTTGTACTGGTATGAGAGTGCCAGATCAAGCCTGATTTAGAAAACTAAGCAGGCTTGACCCTGGGTAGTGCTTGGATGGGAGACCACCTGATCCTGTAAGCTTTTCAGTTTTATTCCTCATATAGTTTTTTTTTTTAAATAAAGAAAATAAATTAAAAAGAAATCATTTTAATTGGTCAAATAGGCCTTCCTTCAACCCAGTTTCCACTTCTAGTTGTACTGGTGTGAGAGTGCCAGATCAAGCCTGATTTAGAAAGCTAAGCAGGCTTGACCCTGGGTAGTGCTTGGATGGGAGACTACCTGATCCTGTAAGCTTTTCAGTTTTATTCCTCATATAGTTTTTTTTTTTTTTTTAATAAAAAAAAATAATTAAAAATAAATCAGTTTAACTGGTCAAATAGGCCTTCCTTCAACCCAGTTTCCACTTCTAGTTGTACTGGTATGAGATTGCCAGATCAAGCCTGATTTAGAAAGCTAAGCAGGCTTGACCCTGGGTAGTGCTTGGATGGGAGACCACCTGATCCTGTAAGCTTTTCAGTTTTATTCCTCATATAGTTTTTTTTTTTTAAATAAAGAAAATAAATTAAAAATAAATCATTTTAATTGGTCAAATAGGCCTTCCTTCAACCTAGTTTCCACTTCTAGTTGTACTGGTGTGAGAGTGCCAGATCAAGCCTGATTGAGAAAGCTAAGCAGGCTTGACCCTGGGTAGTGCTTGGATGGGAGACCACCTGATCCTGTAAGCTTTTCAGTTTTATTTCTCATATAGTTTTTTTTTTTTAAATAAAGAAAATAAATTAAAAATAAATCATTTTAATTGGTCAAATAGGCCTTCCTTCAGCCCACTTTCCGCTTCTAGTTGTACTGGTATAAGAGTGCCAGATCAAGCCTGATTTAAAAAGCTAAGCAGGCTTGACCCTGGGTAGTGCTTGGAGGGGAGACCACCTGATCCTGTAAGCTTTTCAGTTTTATTCCTCATATAGTTTTTTTTTTTTAAAAAAAAAAAAAAAGAAAAAAAAAAAGAAAAGAAAATAAATTAAAAATAAATCATTTTAATTGGTCAAATAGGCCTTCCTTCAGCCCACTTTCCACTTCTAGTTGTACTGGTATAAGAGTGCCAGATCAAGCCTGATTTAAAAAGCTAAGCAGGTTTGACCCTGGGTAGTGCTTGGGTGGGAGACCACCTGATCCTGTAAGCTATTCAGTTTTATTCCTCATATAGTTTTTTTTTTTAAATAAAGAAAATAAATTAAAAATAAATCATTTTAATTGGTCAAATAGGCCTTCCATCAACCCAGTTTCCACTTCTAGTTGTACTGGTGTGAGAGTGCCAGATCAAGCCTGATTTAGAAAGCTAAACAGGCTTGACCCTGGGTAGTGCTTGGATGGGAGACCACCTGATCCTGTAAGCTTTTCAGTTGTATTCCTCATATAGTTTTTTTTTTTTTTTTTTTTTTTTTTTTTTTTTTTAAAAATAAAAAAAAATAATTAAAAATAAATCATTTTAATTGGTCAAATAGGCCTTCCTTCAACCCTGTTTCCACTTCTAGTTGTACTGGTATGAGATTGCCAGATCAAGCCTGATTTAGAAAGCTAAGCAGGCTTGACCCTGGGTAGTGCTTGGATGGGAGACCACCTGATCCTGTAAGCTTTTCAGTTTTATTCCTCATATAGTTTTTTTTTTTTTTAAATAAAGAAAATAAATAAAAAATAAATTATTTTAATTTGTCAAATAGGCCTTCCTTCAACCTAGTTTCCACTTCTAGTTGTACTGGTATGAGAGTGCCAGATCAAGCCTGATTTAGAAAGCTAAGCAGGCTTGACCCTGGGTAGTGCTTGGATGGGAGACCACCTGATCCTGTAAGCTTTTCAGTTTTATTCCTCATATAGTTTTTTTTTTTTTTTAAATAAGAAAATAAATTAAAAATAAATCATTTTAATTGGTCAAATAGGCCTTCCTTCAGACCACTTTCCACTTCTAGTTGTACTGGTATAAGAGTGCCAGATCAAGCCTGATTTAAAAAGCTAAGCAGGCTTGACCCTGGGTAGTGCTTGGATGGGAGACCACCTGATCCTGTAAGCTGTTCAGTTTTATTCCTCATATAGTTTTTTTTTTTTTTTAATAAAGAAATTAAATTAAAAATAAATCATTTTAATTGGTCAAATAGGCCTTCCTTCAACCCAGTTTCCACTTCTAGTTGTACTGGTGTGAGAGCACCAGAGGTCGCTGTTGGGCTGTGAACGGCTGCAGAAGGTGGGAGAGGCCCACCGCATATTTTTTTGAAAAAGTTTATTTTGTTTTTTGTTTAAAACAGTACACATACCCATTTTTTGTTTTATATTTCGTAAAGGTAACTCCCCTGCAGTTTACCTGCTAGGGGAGTTTTTTTCGGGTCTTTTTTCCTTTTCTTTAAAAATATTTTCTTTGGAGGACAATGGAGGAACATGAAAACAATAACTTAGACACGAAAGTAAACAATACAGGAGCTAAACCAAAGACCGGACAAAAGGACATGGAGACTCGATTTGTAGATGAATGGACTAGAGACGCAAGGAACAACGGTGAAACAAGTACAGGATCAATGAATGAGCAAAAGGAATCGACAACAAACAAGGAAGAGTATGGAAAACAAGCGAAAAATGGAGGGCAAACTAAGCAAAGGAAAATAAGTCAAAACGACGAGAGAATGTATAAAAAGGAAGCAACAGTAAGAATTGATGTGAGCCAAAATAAAACCATCAAAGTGGAAGATATAATAAAATCAATTAATGAATTAATCGGCAGAGGAAAACTAATGGCAGTTCGCCCAACAAATACTTCTGAATATGAGGTCACGTTGACGAACAAAACAGAAGCCGAACGTCTGCTCGACGGCGTAGAAATCAAAGGAGAAATATATTCAGTGAAGGAACTGGTGAATAATGAAATATTGGTGTCATTCCTACACCTACCCGTCTACATCGACGATCAGGAGATTTTTAACAAGCTGATGGACTGGGGAGTGACACCAATATTACCCATTAAAAGAAGGTTTTATCCGGGAACTGAAATAGCGGACGGAACAAGGTTCCTTAAAGTGAAATTTCCGATAACAGTGGCATCGCTTCCATACAGCACAAAGTTTAACACGGTGACAGGACAGCAGTACTTCAGGGTCCTGCACGATAAGCAGATGAAGATCTGCCGATTGTGCATGGACCCTGGACACATAATGAAAGACTGTCCATCATTCCTGTGCAGAAAATGCAGCAAACAAGGACACTTTGCAAAAGAGTGCAGCGCGGAAAGATGCAAACGATGCCGAAGCTTTCAATGTAAATGCCAACAATGGGAAGATGTAGAACAAACAAATAGAACAGAAGAGAACAATGAAATACAAATGGAACAAGAATGTGAGGAAGGAAATGACACGCAAAATGAAATGGAAATAGAGGAGGACTCGAGGATGGACAAGAGAGGACAAGGAGATTCTCTGAAAGACGGAGTAGAAGAGATAATAGGTGGTGAAAAACACGTACAAGAGGAGACAAGGTGGACGGAGGAAGCAGGGGGAGAAAAAGGACAGCAAAAGGATTTAAATAAGCATAAAGAGGAGATGGAAGACATGGGGACAAGAGGATTAAAATACCAAGAAAAGACTGAAGAAAGTGGACAAGAGAAGATAGAGGGAGACAGAGAAAAAGAACAACAGAAAAACAGAAAGGATTTAAAGAAGCACGAAGAGGAGATGGAAAACACGGGGATAAGCGGAATAAAAAATCAAGAAAGGACTGGAGTGGTAAGGAAAAAGGCTAAAATCTCAAATATTGAGGATGTACTGAAAAGACAGAGAGAAAGAAGGGGGACTTTGAAAATTGACTATTTAAAAAAAATAGGAGCAGAGGTGAATATAACACAGGAGGGGATGGAGGGATTTAAGGATTGATGGAGAGAACGATGTGGAGGATATTCATAATTTTAGCGATGACTCTGAGATATGCATCGATTAATGTGAGAGGACTAAAGAACGAGTTGAAATTTGAAAGAGTTTTAATGAGCAGTAAGAATGTAGATATTTTATGTATACAAGAAACAAACTGGGACGAAGAATGTGTAAAGATTTTCAAAAACAAGTGGGATGGGACAATTTATTTTAATAACAGTGATAAAGATAGAGGCGGAGGGGTAGCAATTTTAATAAAAAGAGGAGTGTGTGAAAATGGAAAAGTTATAATGAGTGACACAAGAGGTAAATTAATTGTAATTGAAGTGGAAATAGAAAAGGAAAAAAATTACATATATAACATACATGCACCAAATGAAGACAAAGAGAAGAAGGAGTTTTTTAAGGAAATAGCATCAAGTTTAAAAAAAGAAAAGAATACAATTTTACTGGGAGATTTTAACACGGTAATGGAAAAAATAGATATCGGTGATGGAATGATTTTTAAATCAGATCAGGGGAGAAATGAACTAAAAAAAATAATGACGGACTTTAAAATAGTAGATGTGTGGAGAGACAGGAACAGAGAAATGAAAGTATTTTCAAGAAAACAAATAGTACAAGGGAAAATGAAACAAAGTAGAATAGATATGATACTGTGTACAGAAGATTATAAACAAAACATAAAGAATGTCTTCTATGAGAACACAACATTTAGTGATCACAGCTTCCTATTTATAAATATAGATTTAACTAAAATAGAGAGAGGGCCAGGAACATGGATTTTAAATAGTGCAATTTTAAAAGATAGATTTTATTGTAATACCATAAAAACTATAATTGAATTGAATAAAACAAATGCTTTATTTGAAGAAGATAAAAGAATTTGGTGGGATAATGTTAAATATGACATAAAACAATTTTCAATCAGACATAGTAAAACAATACAGAGAGTCAAAAGAAAAGAAGAACAAGAAATAAGGAATAAATTGAACCAGGAAATAGATCAAATAAATAAAAGCGAAGGTAAAATAGAGGAAATGTTGGTGCTTAGAGATAAATTAAACAAAATAGAAGAAGAGAAATGTAGGGGAGCGATACTAAGAAGTAAAGCGAAATACGCGGTAGAAGGAGAAAGAAGCACAAAATTTTTTTTTGGCCTGGAAAAGAGCAGACAGAAAGCACAGGAAATAAAAGAAGTCGTCAGGAAAGATGGAACGATAGAAAAAGAAAAAGATGGAATATTAAAATCAGTAAAGGTGTTTTACGAAGATTTATTTAGAAGCAGAGGAACAGATGAAAGTCAAAGGGAGTTTCTATTTCAACAAATTACAGAAAGAATAACAGAAGAAAATAGGCAGATGTGTGAGGAGGAAATAACAGAGGAAGAAATAGACCGAGTGATAGGACAACTAGGTAATGGGAAAAGTCCGGGATTAGACGGACTTACAAGTGAATTTTATAAAAAATTTAAAAGAATCCTAATACCAATGCTGAAGCAAATTTATGATGATATATTTAAGAAGAAAGAGTTAAATGAATCAATGAAGATAGGAACAATAAAATTAATATATAAGAAAAAGGGGGAAGAAAATGATTTAAAGAATTTTAGGCCAATAACATTACTAAATGTGGATATTAAAATTTTATCAAAAATTTTAGCGAATCGTTTAAAGACAGTTTTACCAGAAATAATAAAAACTACTCAAGCCTACTCTGTCGAAGGAAGAGATATAGCAGATACGATATGTAATATACGGGACACATTACGGTACCTAAAAGAAAAAAGGAAAGGGGGATACTTAATCAGTTTAGATTTAGAAAAAGCCTTCGACAGAGTAGAGCATGAGTATTTATTTGGACTGATCGAAAAATATGGTTTTGGAGATAATTTTAGAAATTGGATTAGAATTTTATATACAGACATTGTGGCATGTGTCAAATGTAATGGTTTTATAACGGAATGTTTTAAACTAACAAGATCAATCAGGCAGGGATGCCCCCTTTCTGCACTGCTATACACACTAACGGCAGAGCCACTTGGACTGGCCATGAAGGCAGAGAGTGAAATAAAGGGAATAACTATTGAAGATTTTAGAAGTGAACCCATATATCAATATGCGGATGATACAACGCTGTTAGTAGAAAACATACAGAGTGTCGAGCAGGCAATGATAATTCTAGAAAAATACTGTAAAGGGTCAGGAGCAAAAGTGAATGTTGAAAAAAGTGAATGTATGAGGCTGTCAGGGGACGAAGGCTTACCTCAAAATATCACATTTAAGGAAAGCAAAGATAGTGTTAAAATATTAGGAATTGACATAGGATTAAATGAAGAAAAAACTAATGATTTATTATGGGAAAGAGTATTAAAAGCAATAGAGAAAAGACTAAACTTTTGGAAGGGGAGAGTTCTAACTTTAAAAGGAAAAGTTTTAATAGTAAATGCCTTGCTAATATCAAAGATGTGGTATGTATTGAGCGTAACCCCATTGCCGCAATGGGTTTTTAAAAGATTTAAAAGTTGTGTGCTGCATGTTTTATGGCGAGAAGGGAGGAAAAAAATTGCTTATGATACTCTAATTGGGGGAGTGGAAGAAGGAGGACTGGGATTAGCCGATATTTTAATAAGAATGAAGAGTGCAAGAGCAAAAACTATGAAAAAATTCTTAGACATAAATAAAGCAGAAACATGGAAAAGGGTGATGAAATATTATATTAAAAAGTGTGGGGACTTTACAATGGGAATAAGTATTTTATGGATGAAAACGAACAAAGATATCACAAAAAATATACCAAGATTTTATCAAGAGGTTTTAGAAGCATGGACTGAAATGTTTGATAATGTAACAGTTGTACCAAATGGAAGAATACAAATGCTGAATCAGCCAATATTTAATAACTTGAATATCGTGAATGGTGAAAAGTTGATATTTTATAAAAAATGGTGGGAAAATGGATTAAGACAAATAAAAGATATACTATATGAAGTGAAAGAAGGATTTCTGCCGCTGCAAGCAATAATAGATACACTGACTGAGGAAGGTGAGAAGGAAAGCGGAAAGAAATTATCTGAACAATATGACACAATTAAAAACAATATACCCAAAGAATGGATTAAAAGGATAGATGGCAAACAGGAAGACATTGGATTAGAACAGCCAACCATATATTTTAAAAAGAAAACTGGGGAAAAGACACGGATAGGAGAATGTAAGGTGAGAGATTTTTATGTTGCTTTTAGAACAATGGCTTTTGTAAGACCGGTTGCAAATACATTTTGGAAAATTAGATATGAAGGGTTAGAAGAAAAACATATATGGGGAAACTTAAGAATAAAATACATAGAACCAATTCTAGAAGATTTTACATTTTTACTGAGACACAATACAATATTAACCAGAATGCGATTATGTAAGGCAAGATTAGATAATGAAACGAAATGTCAAGTTTGTGGAGATCAAGACGAGGGGTTGCTACATCTGTTTGTCTACTGTGAAAAGTTAAAAGACTTTATGAGAGAAATAAAAAGCATGGCAAAAAATATTTTAAAAACAGACTTTAATGAGAATACAACATGGAAAGAATGGGAAAGATTATTTTTATTTGGAGTAGAAAACAAAAGATATAATTTAAAGGCTTTTAACTTTATTCTGGCAGTAGCAAGACAGGCCATATGGGTTAGGAGAAATATTGTGAGGTATGAGAAAAGATATGTGGAGGTTTGGCCAATCTTTAGAAACAAAATGAAACAGATAGAGAGAGAACTAAGAAAATATGTGCTAGAAAATGAGATTTGTGACATGATGATTGATGTTTTAACAAAATATGCAGAAAAACTGATTTAAGTAATTTCAATTATTTATAAATTGGAAATGTGTTGAGACTTTAGCGTCAAAGGTTTTAAGATTTTAGTCTTTAGTTTGTATTAATTATTGTAACAGAAATGAATGGTATGATAATAGTATATGTTTTTAAAATGTAAAATAGAAGTTACATAAAGATAATGAAATGTTTTAAAAACAAAACACAAATTTTATCTGTGTATATTATAAAATGTTAATGTCATTAAGTCATGGATGGACTTTTGTATGGTATTTTGTTGAAATGTTTTATGTATAATAAAAAAAAAATAAAAAAAAACATGGGACGCACGAGCTACCTGAAGACTTGGGAGACAAGCCACGCAAGGCAGGATTGCCTCCTACATTTGACACCCTGACAGCAGCTTCGATCTGTTTGAATCATTTGGTAAGTGCTATTTGTTGTGAGTTGTAGTTACAGGTGGAGCATTAAAGCATGGGAGCCTAGAGCTGTTTAAATCCTTTCGGAAGAATGACATTACAAACCCCACAATAGGCTCCCTGGCAATGGTGGGCTTGGAAAGCATGCCTTTTGGTAGACTGGACTCAAAATCCCAAAGAGGCTTGTGAGGGGATATCAGAGTTAAGCTGTTGATTGAGACATTCCAAGGGAGAACAAGGAAAGCAGGCATGACCACGAAAAACAGCTGTGGTGAGGCTAACGATCCTTTAGCATAAGCCGGGCTGCAGAAGCTATCGAAACACTTTGATGAAGAGAGCTAGCGCATGAGCATTCCAGGAGAAATACCGCTGGAAGTGACCCATTTAGTGACCTTCGGCCAACTGTCAATGCAGAAGTCGAATCAAAAGCAGGTCCTGGCAGCGGTGGGATTCGAACCCACGCCTCCGAAGAGACTGGAGCCTTAATCCAGCGCCTTAGACCGCTCGGCCACGCTACCAACAGATGAAGGAAGCGACCATGGAAAATCACAAAAGAAAGAGAGCGAACGTGCAAAGATTAGGCAATAATGGCTGCCCTTCGTTCATTACCAAAATTGGTTGAGCACGCTCTTGTTGATGACAAAAGAATCCATACCTACATGGGTTATGCACAGTGGATCGACTGTCAACTGCCTTAAATCTCATGTTGACATAGTTCAAACAGATGAACCTGGGAGCAAAAGGCGCATGACCAGTGCTACGTGTCTCCAGTCAGGCTCATGGACCTGTGTAAAAGCGCTGCTTGTAGGTCTTCTTGACGAAAAAGACACTGCAATAGCGTGAGGCATTCTAGGAACCGGCTAAAACACACAAGCGACGAAGGTGGGATTCGAACCCACGCGTGCAGAGCACAATGGATTAGCAGTCCATCGCCTTAACCCCTCGGCCACCTCGTCGAAAGCAATGAACATCCTCACACATTTTGTAAGGGACAGCGGAATATCTTGAAGTTTTTTTTTTTCTTATCAACTCCATGCATGTCTGAGAGCATGGCATCCAAGTTTCATCCCAGAGCCCACTGAATTTGAAGTGCTCGCATTAAACTCTTGGCCACCAACTACAGCGCTTCCAGCGTTTAAGACAAATTCTGGAAAGATCATTTCTTTTCTTTTTTTGAGCAAACTAGATGACTCATTCTCTCATTTAACATGTGTATGCCTTGTGGCATGTGGTGTGCTTTAACAGGAAGTGAATTGAGTGGATGCGGAGAGGCGCTGCAAACTTGACAGAGAACAGGATCATTTCTTCGTCGAGCTGACCGTTTCCCAATCTTTGGTGGCGAAGTTTCGATTAGGCCTATACCCCGCCCTGTTCAGACGAGCTAGGTAGCTTTTTCGAACAACTATAATGCTTTGTAACTGGAGATGTGAACAGCCTCGTGAAAAGGGAGCAAGTTTTGAGACGCTCTGTAAGCAGCATGCTCCATGTTGGCTGACTGTCTGAGGTACTCCATGGAAACCACGGGAGCTGCTTGGTGGCACAGCATGAAAACATGGGACGCACGAGCTACCTGAAGACTTGGGAGACAAGCCGCGCAAGGCAGGATTGCCTCCTACATTTGACACCCTGACAGCAGCTTCGATCTGTTTGAATCATTTGGTAAGTGCTATTTGTTGTGAGTTGTAGTTACAGGTGGAGCATTAGCGCATGGGAGCCTAGAGCTGTTTAAATCCTTTCGAAAGAATGACATTACAAACCCCAAAATAGGCTTCCTGGCAATGGTGGGCTTGGAAAGCATGCCTTTTGGTAGACTGGACTCAAATCCCAAAGGGGCTTGTGAGGGGATATCAGAGTTAAGCTGTTGATTGAGACATTCCAAGGGAGAACAAGGAAAGCAGGCATGACCACGAAAAACAGCTATGGTGAGGCTAACGATCCTTTAGCATAAGCCGGGCTGCAGAAGCTATCAAAACACTTTGATGAAGAGAGCTAACGCATGAGCATTCCAGGAGAAATACCGCTGGAAGTGACCCATTTAGTGACCTTCGGCCAACTGTCAATGCAGAAGTCAAATCAAAAGCAGGTCCTGGCAGCGGTGGGATTCGAACCCACGCCTCCGAAGAGACTGGAGCCTTAATCCAGCGCCTTAGACCGCTCGGCCACGCTACCAACAGATGAAGGAAGCGACCATGGAAAATCACAAAAGAAAGAGAGCGAACGTGCAAAGATTAGGCAATAATGGCTGCCCTTCGTTCATTACCAAAATTGGTTGAGCACGCTCTTGTTGATGACAAAAGAATCCATACCTACATGGGTTATGCACAGTGGATCGACTGTCAACTGCCTTAAATCTCATGTTGACATAGTTCAAACAGATGAACCTGGGAGCAAAAGGCGCATGACCAGTGCTACGTGTCTCCAGTCAGGCTCATGGACCTGTGTAAAAGCGCTGCTTGTAGGTCTTCTTGACGAAAAAGACACTGCAATAGCGTGAGGCATTCTAGGAACCGGCTAAAACACACAAGCGACGAAGGTGGGATTCGAACCCACGCGTGCAGAGCACAATGGATTAGCAGTCCATCGCCTTAACCCCTCGGCCACCTCGTCGAAAGCAATGAACATCCTCACACATTTTGTAAGGGACAGCGGAATATCTTGGAGTTTTTTTTTTCTTATCAACTCCATGCATGTCTGAGAGCATGGCATCCAAGTTTCATCCCAGAGCCCACTGAATTTGAAGTGCTCGCATTAAACTCTTGGCCACCAAGTACAGCGCTTCCAGCGTTTAAGACAAATTCTGGAAAGATCATTTCTTTTCTTCTCTTCAAACTAGATGACTCATTCTCTCATTCAACATGTGTATGCCTTGTGGCATGTGGTGTGCTTTAACAGGAAGTGAATTGAGTGGATGCGGAGAGGCGCTGCAAACTTGACAGAGAACAGGATCATTTCTTCGTCGAGCTGACCGTTTCCCAATCTTTGGTGGCGAAGTTTCGATTAGGCCTATACCCCGCCCTGTTCAGACGAGCTAGGTAGCTTTTTCGAACAACTATAATGCTTTGTAACTGGAGATGTGAACAGCCTCGTGAAAAGGGAGCAAGTTTTGAGACGCTCTGTAAGCAGCATGCTCCATGTTGGCTGACTGTCTGAGGTACTCCATGGAAACCACGGGAGCTGCTTGGTGGCACAGCATGAAAACATGGGACGCACGAGCTACCTGAAGACTTGGGAGACAAGCCGCGCAAGGCAGGATTGCCTCCTACATTTGACACCCTGACAGCAGCTTCGATCTGTTTGAATCATTTGGTAAGTGCTATTTGTTGTGAGTTGTAGTTACAGGTGGAGCATTAGCGCATGGGAGCCTAGAGCTGTTTAAATCCTTTCGAAAGAATGACATTACAAACCCCAAAATAGGCTCCCTGGCAATGGTGGGCTTGGAAAGCATGCCTTTTGGTAGACTGGACTCAAATCCCAAAGGGGCTTGTGAGGGGATATCAGAGTTAAGCTGTTGATTGAGACATTCCAAGGGAGAACAAGGAAAGCAGGCATGACCACGAAAAACAGCTATGGTGAGGCTAACGATCCTTTAGCATAAGCCGGGCTGCAGAAGCTATCGAAACACTTTGATGAAGAGAGCTAGCGCATGAGCATTCCAGGAGAAATACCGCTGGAAGTGACCCATTTAGTGACCTTCGGCCAACTGTCAATGCAGAAGTCGAATCAAAAGCAGGGCCTGGCAGCGGTGGGATTCGAACCCACGCCTCCGAAGAGACTGGATCCTTAATCCAGACCGCTCGGCCACGCTACCAACAGATGAAGGAAGCGACCATGGGAAATCACAAAAGAAAGAGAGCGAACGTGCAAAGATTAGGCAATAATGGCTGCCCTTCGTTCATTACCAAAATTGGTTGAGCACGCTCTTGTTGATGACAAAAGAATCCATACCTACATGGGTTATGCACAGTGGATCGACTGTCAACTGCCTTAAATCTCATGTTGACATAGTTCAAACAGATGAACCTGGGAGCAAAAGGCGCATGACCAGTGCTACGTGTCTCCAGTCAGGCTCATGGACCTGTGTAAAAGCGCTGCTTGTAGGTCTTCTTGACGAAGAAGACACTGCAATAGCGTGAGGCATTCTAGGAACCGGCTAAAACACACAAGCGACGAAGGTGGGATTCGAACCCACGCGTGCAGAGCACAATGGATTAGCAGTCCATCGCCTTAACCTCTCGGCCACCTCGTCGAAAGCAATGAACATCCTCACACATTTTGTAAGGGACAGCGGAATATCTTGAAGTTGTTTTTTTTTCTTATCAACTCCATGCATGTCTGAGAGCATGGCATCCAAGTTTCATCCCAGAGCCCACTGAATTTGAAGTGCTCGCATTAAACTCTTGGCCACCAAGTACAGCGCTTCCAGCGTTTAAGACAAATTCTGGAAAGATCATTTCTTTTCTTTTTTTTGAGCAAACTAGATGACTGATTCTCTCATTCAACATGTGTATGCCTTGTGGCATGTGGTGTGCTTTAACAGGAAGTGAATTGAGTGGATGCGGATTGCAGGATTGCAGTGAATTGAGTGGATGCGGATTGCAGGATTGCCTCCTACATTTGAAAGCAGGACCTGTGTAAAAGCGCTGCTTGTAGGTCTTCTTGACGAAAAAGACACTGCAATAGCGTGAGGCATTCTAGGAACTGGCTAAAACACACAAGCGACGAAGGTGGGATTCGAACCCACGCGTGCAGAGCACAATGGATTAGCAGTCCATCGCCTTAACCCCTCGGCCACCTCGTCGAAAGCAATGAACATCCTCACACATTTTGTAAGGGACAGCGGAATATCTTGGAGTTTTTTTTTTCTTATCAACTCCATGCATGTCTGAGAGCATGGCATCCAAGTTTCATCCCAGAGCCCACTGAATTTGAAGTGCTCGCATTAAACTCTTGGCCACCAAGTACAGCGCTTCCAGCGTTTAAGACAAATTCTGGAAAGATCATTTCTTTTCTTCTCTTCAAACTAGATGACTCATTCTCTCATTCAACATGTGTATGCCTTGTGGCATGTGGTGTGCTTTAACAGGAAGTGAATTGAGTGGATGCGGAGAGGCGCTGCAAACTTGACAGAGAACAGGATCATTTCTTCGTCGAGCTGACCGTTTCCCAATCTTTGGTGGCGAAGTTTCGATTAGGCCTATACCCCGCCCTGTTCAGACGAGCTAGGTAGCTTTTTCGAACAACTATAATGCTTTGTAACTGGAGATGTGAACAGCCTCGTGAAAAGGGAGCAAGTTTTGAGACGCTCTGTAAGCAGCATGCTCCATGTTGGCTGACTGTCTGAGGTACTCCATGGAAACCACGGGAGCTGCTTGGTGGCACAGCATGAAAACATGGGACGCACGAGCTACCTGAAGACTTGGGAGACAAGCCGCGCAAGGCAGGATTGCCTCCTACATTTGACACCCTGACAGCAGCTTCGATCTGTTTGAATCATTTGGTAAGTGCTATTTGTTGTGAGTTGTAGTTACAGGTGGAGCATTAGCGCATGGGAGCCTAGAGCTGTTTAAATCCTTTCGAAAGAATGACATTACAAACCCCAAAATAGGCTCCCTGGCAATGGTGGGCTTGGAAAGCATGCCTTTTGGTAGACTGGACTCAAATCCCAAAGGGGCTTGTGAGGGGATATCAGAGTTAAGCTGTTGATTGAGACATTCCAAGGGAGAACAAGGAAAGCAGGCATGACCACGAAAAACAGCTATGGTGAGGCTAACGATCCTTTAGCATAAGCCGGGCTGCAGAAGCTATCGAAACACTTTGATGAAGAGAGCTAGCGCATGAGCATTCCAGGAGAAATACCGCTGGAAGTGACCCATTTAGTGACCTTCGGCCAACTGTCAATGCAGAAGTCGAATCAAAAGCAGGGCCTGGCAGCGGTGGGATTCGAACCCACGCCTCCGAAGAGACTGGATCCTTAATCCAGACCGCTCGGCCACGCTACCAACAGATGAAGGAAGCGACCATGGGAAATCACAAAAGAAAGAGAGCGAACGTGCAAAGATTAGGCAATAATGGCTGCCCTTCGTTCATTACCAAAATTGGTTGAGCACGCTCTTGTTGATGACAAAAGAATCCATACCTACATGGGTTATGCACAGTGGATCGACTGTCAACTGCCTTAAATCTCATGTTGACATAGTTCAAACAGATGAACCTGGGAGCAAAAGGCGCATGACCAGTGCTACGTGTCTCCAGTCAGGCTCATGGACCTGTGTAAAAGCGCTGCTTGTAGGTCTTCTTGACGAAGAAGACACTGCAATAGCGTGAGGCATTCTAGGAACCGGCTAAAACACACAAGCGACGAAGGTGGGATTCGAACCCACGCGTGCAGAGCACAATGGATTAGCAGTCCATCGCCTTAACCTCTCGGCCACCTCGTCGAAAGCAATGAACATCCTCACACATTTTGTAAGGGACAGCGGAATATCTTGAAGTTGTTTTTTTTTCTTATCAACTCCATGCATGTCTGAGAGCATGGCATCCAAGTTTCATCCCAGAGCCCACTGAATTTGAAGTGCTCGCATTAAACTCTTGGCCACCAAGTACAGCGCTTCCAGCGTTTAAGACAAATTCTGGAAAGATCATTTCTTTTCTTTTTTTTGAGCAAACTAGATGACTGATTCTCTCATTCAACATGTGTATGCCTTGTGGCATGTGGTGTGCTTTAACAGGAAGTGAATTGAGTGGATGCGGATTGCAGGATTGCAGTGAATTGAGTGGATGCGGATTGCAGGATTGCCTCCTACATTTGAAAGCAGGACCTGTGTAAAAGCGCTGCTTGTAGGTCTTCTTGACGAAAAAGACACTGCAATAGCGTGAGGCATTCTAGGAACCGGCTAAAACACACAAGCGACGAAGGTGGGATTCGAACCCACGCGTGCAGAGCACAATGGATTAGCAGTCCATCGCCTTAACCCCTCGGCCACCTCGTCGAAAGCAATGAACATCCTCACACATTTTGTAAGGGACAGCGGAATATCTTGGAGTTTTTTTTTTCTTATCAACTCCATGCATGTCTGAGAGCATGGCATCCAAGTTTCATCCCAGAGCCCACTGAATTTGAAGTGCTCGCATTAAACTCTTGGCCACCAAGTACAGCGCTTCCAGCGTTTAAGACAAATTCTGGAAAGATCATTTCTTTTCTTCTCTTCAAACTAGATGACTCATTCTCTCATTCAACATGTGTATGCCTTGTGGCATGTGGTGTGCTTTAACAGGAAGTGAATTGAGTGGATGCGGAGAGGCGCTGCAAACTTGACAGAGAACAGGATCATTTCTTCGTCGAGCTGACCGTTTCCCAATCTTTGGTGGCGAAGTTTCGATTAGGCCTATACCCCGCCCTGTTCAGACGAGCTAGGTAGCTTTTTCGAACAACTATAATGCTTTGTAACTGGAGATGTGAACAGCCTCGTGAAAAGGGAGCAAGTTTTGAGACGCTCTGTAAGCAGCATGCTCCATGTTGGCTGACTGTCTGAGGTACTCCATGGAAACCACGGGAGCTGCTTGGTGGCACAGCATGAAAACATGGGACGCACGAGCTACCTGAAGACTTGGGAGACAAGCCGCGCAAGGCAGGATTGCCTCCTACATTTGACACCCTGACAGCAGCTTCGATCTGTTTGAATCATTTGGTAAGTGCTATTTGTTGTGAGTTGTAGTTACAGGTGGAGCATTAGCGCATGGGAGCCTAGAGCTGTTTAAATCCTTTCGAAAGAATGACATTACAAACCCCAAAATAGGCTCCCTGGCAATGGTGGGCTTGGAAAGCATGCCTTTTGGTAGACTGGACTCAAATCCCAAAGGGGCTTGTGAGGGGATATCAGAGTTAAGCTGTTGATTGAGACATTCCAAGGGAGAACAAGGAAAGCAGGCATGACCACGAAAAACAGCTATGGTGAGGCTAACGATCCTTTAGCATAAGCCGGGCTGCAGAAGCTATCGAAACACTTTGATGAAGAGAGCTAGCGCATGAGCATTCCAGGAGAAATACCGCTGGAAGTGACCCATTTAGTGACCTTCGGCCAACTGTCAATGCAGAAGTCGAATCAAAAGCAGGTCCTGGCAGCGGTGGGATTCGAACCCACGCCTCCGAAGAGACTGGAGCCTTAATCCAGCGCCTTAGACCGCTCGGCCACGCTACCAACAGATGAAGGAAGCGACCATGGAAAATCACAAAAGAAAGAGAGCGAACGTGCAAAGATTAGGCAATAATGGCTGCCCTTCGTTCATTACCAAAATTGGTTGAGCACGCTCTTGTTGATGACAAAAGAACCCATACCTACATGGGTTATGCACAGTGGATCGACTGTCAACTGCCTTAAATCTCATGTTGACATAGTTCAAACAGATGAACCTGGGAGCAAAAGGCGCATGACCAGTGCTACGTGTCTCCAGTCAGGCTCATGGACCTGTGTAAAAGCGCTGCTTGTAGGTCTTCTTGACGAAAAAGACACTGCAATAGCGTGAGGCATTCTAGGAACCGGCTAAAACACACAAGCGACGAAGGTGGGATTCGAACCCACGCGTGCAGAGCACAATGGATTAGCAGTCCATCGCCTTAACCTCTCGGCCACCTCGTCGAAAGCAATGAACATCCTCACACATTTTGTAAGGGACAGCGGAATATCTTGAAGTTTTTTTTTTTCTTATCAACTCCATGCATGTCTGAGAGCATGGCATCCAAGTTTCATCCCAGAGCCCACTGAATTTGAAGTGCTCGCATTAAACTCTTGGCCACCAACTACAGCGCTTCCAGCGTTTAAGACAAATTCTGGAAAGATCATTTCTTTTCTTTTTTTGAGCAAACTAGATGACTCATTCTCTCATTTAACATGTGTATGCCTTGTGGCATGTGGTGTGCTTTAACAGGAAGTGAATTGAGTGGATGCGGAGAGGCGCTGCAAACTTGACAGAGAACAGGATCATTTCTTCGTCGAGCTGACCGTTTCCCAATCTTTGGTGGCGAAGTCTCGATTAGGCCTATACCCCGCCCTGTTCAGACGAGCTAGGTAGCTTTTTCGAACAACTATAATGCTTTGTAACTGGAGATGTGAACAGCCTCGTGAAAAGGGAGCAAGTTTTGAGACGCTCTGTAAGCAGCATGCTCCATGTTGGCTGACTGTCTGAGGTACTCCATGGAAACCACGGGAGCTGCTTGGTGGCACAGCATGAAAACATGGGACGCACGAGCTACCTGAAGACTTGGGAGACAAGCCGCGCAAGGCAGGATTGCCTCCTACATTTGACACCCTGACAGCAGCTTCGATCTGTTTGAATCATTTGGTAAGTGCTATTTGTTGTGAGTTGTAGTTACAGGTGGAGCATTAAAGCATGGGAGCCTAGAGCTGTTTAAATCCTTTCGGAAGAATGACATTACAAACCCCACAATAGGCTCCCTGGCAATGGTGGGCTTGGAAAGCATGCCTTTTGGTAGACTGGACTCAAAATCCCAAAGAGGCTTGTGAGGGGATATCAGAGTTAAGCTGTTGATTGAGACATTCCAAGGGAGAACAAGGAAAGCAGGCATGACCACGAAAAACAGCTGTGGTGAGGCTAACGATCCTTTAGCATAAGCCGGGCTGCAGAAGCTATCGAAACACTTTGATGAAGAGAGCTAGCGCATGAGCATTCCAGGAGAAATACCGCTGGAAGTCACCCATTTAGTGACCTTCGTCCAACTGTCAATGCAGAAGTCGAATCAAAAGCAGGTCCTGGCAGCGGTGGGATTCGAACCCACGCCTCCGAAGAGACTGGAGCCTTAATCCAGCGCCTTAGACCGCTCGGCCACGCTACCAACAGATGAAGGAAGCGACCATGGAAAATCACAAAAGAAAGAGAGCGAACGTGCAAAGATTAGGCAATAATGGCTGCCCTTCGTTCATTACCAAAATTGGTTGAGCACGCTCTTGTTGATGACAAAAGAACCCATACCTACATGGGTTATGCACAGTGGATCGACTGTCAACTGCCTTAAATCTCATGTTGACATAGTTCAAACAGATGAACCTGGGAGCAAAAGGCGCATGACCAGTGCTACGTGTCTCCAGTCAGGCTCATGGACCTGTGTAAAAGCGCTGCTTGTAGGTCTTCTTGACGAAAAAGACACTACAATAGCGTGTGGCATTCTAGGAACCGGCTAAAACACACAAGCGACGAAGGTGGGACTCGAACCCACGCGTGCAGAGCACAATGGATTAGCAGTCCGTCGCCTTAACCTCTCGGCCACCTCGTCGAAAGCAACGAACATCCTCACACATTTTGTAAGGGACAGCGGAATATCTTGAAGGTTTTTTTTTTTCTTATCAACTCCATGCATGTCTGAGAGCATGACATCCAAGTTTCATCCCAGAGCCCACTGAATTTGAAGTGCTCGCATTAAACTCTTGGCCACCAAGTACAGCGCTTCCAGCGTTTAAGACAAATTCTGGAAAGATCATTTCTTTTCTTTTTTTGAGCAAACTAGATGACTCATTCTCTCATTCAACATGTGTATGCCTTGTGGCATGTGGTGTGCTTTAACAGGAAGTGAATTGAGTGGATGCGGAGAGGCGCTGCAAACTTGACAGAGAACAGGATCATTTCTTCGTCGAGCTGACCGTTTCCCAATCTTTGGTGGCGAAGTTTCGATTAGGCCTATACCCCGCCCTGTTCAGACGAGCTAGGTAGCTTTTTCGAACAACTAAAATGCTTTGTAACTGGAGATGTGAACAGCCTCGTGAAAAGGGAGCAAGTTTTGAGACGCTCTGTAAGCAGCATGCTCCATGTTGGCTGACTGTCTGAGGTACTCCATGGAAACCACGGGAGCTGCTTGGTGGCACAGCATGAAAACATGGGACGCACGAGCTACCTGAAGACTTGGGAGACAAGCCGCGCAAGGCAGGATTGCCTCCTACATTTGACACCCTGACAGCAGCTTCGATCTGTTTGAATCATTTGGTAAGTGCTATTTGTTGTGAGTTGTAGTTACAGGTGGAGCATTAGCGCATGGGAGCCTAGAGCTGTTTAAATCCTTTCGAAAGAATGACATTACAAACCCCAAAATAGGCTTCCTGGCAATGGTGGGCTTGGAAAGCATGCCTTTTGGTAGACTGGACTCAAATCCCAAAGGGGCTTGTGAGGGGATATCAGAGTTAAGCTGTTGATTGAGACATTCCAAGGGAGAACAAGGAAAGCAGGCATGACCACGAAAAACAGCTATGGTGAGGCTAACGATCCTTTAGCATAAGCCGGGCTGCAGAAGCTATCAAAACATTTTGATGAAGAGAGCTAACGCATGAGCATTCCAGGAGAAATACCGCTGGAAGTGACCCATTTAGTGACCTTCGGCCAACTGTCAATGCAGAAGTCGAATCAAAAGCAGGTCCTGGCAGCGGTGGGATTCGAACCCACGCCTCCGAAGAGACTGGAGCCTTAATCCAGCGCCTTAGACCGCTCGGCCACGCTACCAACAGATGAAGGAAGCGACCATGGAAAATCACAAAAGAAAGAGAGCGAACGTGCAAAGATTAGGCAATAATGGCTGCCCTTCGTTCATTACCAAAATTGGTTGAGCACGCTCTTGTTGATGACAAAAGAATCCATACCTACATGGGTTATGCACAGTGGATCGACTGTCAACTGCCTTAAATCTCATGTTGACATAGTTCAAACAGATGAACCTGGGAGCAAAAGGCGCATGACCAGTGCTACGTGTCTCCAGTCAGGCTCATGGACCTGTGTAAAAGCGCTGCTTGTAGGTCTTCTTGACGAAAAAGACACTGCAATAGCGTGAGGCATTCTAGGAACCGGCTAAAACACACAAGCGACGAAGGTGGGATTCGAACGCACGCGTGCAGAGCACAATGGATTAGCAGTCCATCGCCTTAACCCCTCGGCCACCTCGTCGAAAGCAATGAACATCCTCACACATTTTGTAAGGGACAGCGGAATATCTTGGAGTTTTTTTTTTCTTATCAACTCCATGCATGTCTGAGAGCATGGCATCCAAGTTTCATCCCAGAGCCCACTGAATTTGAAGTGCTCGCATTAAACTCTTGGCCACCAAGTACAGCGCTTCCAGCGTTTAAGACAAATTCTGGAAAGATCATTTCTTTTCTTCTCTTCAAACTAGATGACTCATTCTCTCATTCAACATGTGTATGCCTTGTGGCATGTGGTGTGCTTTAACAGGAAGTGAATTGAGTGGATGCGGAGAGGCGCTGCAAACTTGACAGAGAACAGGATCATTTCTTCGTCGAGCTGACCGTTTCCCAATCTTTGGTGGCGAAGTTTCGATTAGGCCTATACCCCGCCCTGTTCAGACGAGCTAGGTAGCTTTTTCGAACAACTATAATGCTTTGTAACTGGAGATGTGAACAGCCTCGTGAAAAGGGAGCAAGTTTTGAGACGCTCTGTAAGCAGCATGCTCCATGTTGGCTGACTGTCTGAGGTACTCCATGGAAACCACGGGAGCTGCTTGGTGGCACAGCATGAAAACATGGGACGCACGAGCTACCTGAAGACTTGGGAGACAAGCCGCGCAAGGCAGGATTGCCTCCTACATTTGACACCCTGACAGCAGCTTCGATCTGTTTGAATCATTTGGTAAGTGCTATTTGTTGTGAGTTGTAGTTACAGGTGGAGCATTAGCGCATGGGAGCCTAGAGCTGTTTAAATCCTTTCGAAAGAATGACATTACAAACCCCAAAATAGGCTCCCTGGCAATGGTGGGCTTGGAAAGCATGCCTTTTGGTAGACTGGACTCAAATCCCAAAGGGGCTTGTGAGGGGATATCAGAGTTAAGCTGTTGATTGAGACATTCCAAGGGAGAACAAGGAAAGCAGGCATGACCACGAAAAACAGCTATGGTGAGGCTAACGATCCTTTAGCATAAGCCGGGCTGCAGAAGCTATCGAAACACTTTGATGAAGAGAGCTAGCGCATGAGCATTCCAGGAGAAATACCGCTGGCTGGAAGTGACCCATTTAGTGACCTTCGGCCAACTGTCAATGCAGAAGTCGAATCAAAAGCAGGGCCTGGCAGCGGTGGGATTCGAACCCACGCCTCCGAAGAGACTGGATCCTTAATCCAGACCGCTCGGCCACGCTACCAACAGATGAAGGAAGCGACCATGGGAAATCACAAAAGAAAGAGAGCGAACGTGCAAAGATTAGGCAATAATGGCTGCCCTTCGTTCATTACCAAAATTGGTTGAGCACGCTCTTGTTGATGACAAAAGAATCCATACCTACATGGGTTATGCACAGTGGATCGACTGTCAACTGCCTTAAATCTCATGTTGACATAGTTCAAACAGATGAACCTGGGAGCAAAAGGCGCATGACCAGTGCTACGTGTCTCCAGTCAGGCTCATGGACCTGTGTAAAAGCGCTGCTTGTAGGTCTTCTTGACGAAGAAGACACTGCAATAGCGTGAGGCATTCTAGGAACCGGCTAAAACACACAAGCGACGAAGGTGGGATTCGAACCCACGCGTGCAGAGCACAATGGATTAGCAGTCCATCGCCTTAACCTCTCGGCCACCTCGTCGAAAGCAATGAACATCCTCACACATTTTGTAAGGGACAGCGGAATATCTTGAAGTTGTTTTTTTTTCTTATCAACTCCATGCATGTCTGAGAGCATGGCATCCAAGTTTCATCCCAGAGCCCACTGAATTTGAAGTGCTCGCATTAAACTCTTGGCCACCAAGTACAGCGCTTCCAGCGTTTAAGACAAATTCTGGAAAGATCATTTCTTTTCTTTTTTTTGAGCAAACTAGATGACTGATTCTCTCATTCAACATGTGTATGCCTTGTGGCATGTGGTGTGCTTTAACAGGAAGTGAATTGAGTGGATGCGGAGAGGCGCTGCAAACTTGACAGAGAACAGGATCATTTCTTCGTCGAGCTGACCGTTTCCCAATCTTTGGTGGTGAAGTTTCGATTAGGCCTATACCCCGCCCTGTTCAGACGAGCTAGGTAGCTTTTTCGAACAACTATAATGCTTTGTAACTGGAGATGTGAACAGCCTCGTGAAAAGGGAGCAAGTTTTGAGACGCTCTGTAAGCAGCATGCTCCATGTTGGCTGACTGTCTGAGGTACTCCATGGAAACCACGGGAGCTGCTTGGTGGCACAGCATGAAAACATGGGACGCACGAGCTACCTGAAGACTTGGGAGACAAGCCACGCAAGGCAGGATTGCCTCCTACATTTGACACCCTGACAGCAGCTTCGATCTGTTTGAATCATTTGGTAAGTGCTATTTGTTGTGAGTTGTAGTTACAGGTGGAGCATTAAAGCATGGGAGCCTAGAGCTGTTTAAATCCTTTCGAAAGAATGACATTACAAACCCCAAAATAGGCTCCCTGGCAATTGTGGGCTTGGAAAGCATGTCTTTTGGTAGACTGGACTCAAAATCCCAAAGGGGCTTGTGAGGGGATATCAGAGTTAAGCTGTTGATTGAGACATTCCAAGGGAGAACAAGGAAAGCAGGCATGACCACGAAAAACAGCTATGGTGAGGCTAACGATCCTTTAGCATAAGCCGGGCTGCAGAAGCTATCGAAACACTTTGATGAAGAGAGCTAGCGCATGAGCATTCCAGGAGAAATACCGCTGGAAGTGACCCATTTAGTGACCTTCGGCCAACTGTCAATGCAGAAGTCGAATCAAAAGCAGGTCCTGGCAGCGGTGGGATTCGAACCCACGCCTCCGAAGAGACTGGAGCCTTAATCCAGCGCCTTAGACCGCTCGGCCACGCTACCAACAGATGAAGGAAGCGACCATGGAAAATCACAAAAGAAAGAGAGCGAACGTGCAAAGATTAGGCAATAATGGCTGCCCTTCGTTCATTACCAAAATTGGTTGAGCACGCTCTTGTTGATGACAAAAGAATCCATACCTACATGGGTTATGCACAGTGGATCGACTGTCAACTGCCTTAAATCTCATGTTGACATAGTTCAAACAGATGAACCTGGGAGCAAAAGGCGCATGACCAGTGCTACGTGTCTCCAGTCAGGCTCATGGACCTGTGTAAAAGCGCTGCTTGTAGGTCTTCTTGACGAAAAAGACACTGCAATAGCGTGAGGCATTCTAGGAACCGGCTAAAACACACAAGCGACGAAGGTGGGATTCGAACCCACGCGTGCAGAGCACAATGGATTAGCAGTCCATCGCCTTAACCCCTCGGCCACCTCGTCGAAAGCAATGAACATCCTCACACATTTTGTAAGGGACAGCGGAATATCTTGAAGTTTTTTTTTTTCTTATCAACTCCATGCATGTCTGAGAGCATGGCATCCAAGTTTCATCCCAGAGCCCACTGAATTTGAAGTGCTCGCATTAAACTCTTGGCCACCAAGTACAGCGAATCCAGCGTTTAAGACAAATTCTGGAAAGATCATTTCTTTTCTTTTTTTGAGCAAACAAGATGACTCATTCTCTCATTCAACATGTGTATGCCTTGTGGCATGTGGTGTGCTTTAACAGGAAGTGAATTGAGTGGATGCGGAGAGGTGCTGCAAACTTGACAGAGAACAGGATCATTTCTTCGTCGAGCTGACCGTTTCCCAATCTTTGGTGGCGAAGTTTCGATTAGGCCTATACCCCGCCCTGTTCAGACGAGCTAGGTAGCTTTTTCGAACAACTATAATGCTTTGTAACTGGAGATGTGAACAGCCTCGTGAAAAGGGAGCAAGTTTTGAGACGCTCTGTAAGCAGCATGCTCCATGTTGGCTGACTGTCTGAGGTACTCCATGGAAACCACGGGAGCTGCTTGGTGGCACAGCATGAAAACATGGGACGCACGAGCTACCTGAAGACTTGGGAGACAAGCCGCGCAAGGCAGGATTGCCTCCTACATTTGACACCCTGACAGCAGCTTCGATCTGTTTGAATCATTTGGTAAGTGCTATTTGTTGTGAGTTGTAGTTACAGGTGGAGCATTAGCGCATGGGAGCCTAGAGCTGTTTAAATCCTTTCGAAAGAATGACATTACAAACCCCAAAATAGGCTCCCTGGCAATGGTGGGCTTGGAAAGCATGCCTTTTGGTAGACTGGACTCAAATCCCAAAGGGGCTTGTGAGGGGATATCAGAGTTAAGCTGTTGATTGAGACATTCCAAGGGAGAACAAGGAAAGCAGGCATGACCACGAAAAACAGCTATGGTGAGGCTAACGATCCTTTAGCATAAGCCGGGCTGCAGAAGCTATCGAAACACTTTGATGAAGAGAGCTAGCGCATGAGCATTCCAGGAGAAATACCGCTGGAAGTGACCCATTTAGTGACCTTCGGCCAACTGTCAATGCAGAAGTCGAATCAAAAGCAGGGCCTGGCAGCGGTGGGATTCGAACCCACGCCTCCGAAGAGACTGGATCCTTAATCCAGACCGCTCGGCCACGCTACCAACAGATGAAGGAAGCGACCATGGGAAATCACAAAAGAAAGAGAGCGAACGTGCAAAGATTAGGCAATAATGGCTGCCCTTCGTTCATTACCAAAATTGGTTGAGCACGCTCTTGTTGATGACAAAAGAATCCATACCTACATGGGTTATGCACAGTGGATCGACTGTCAACTGCCTTAAATCTCATGTTGACATAGTTCAAACAGATGAACCTGGGAGCAAAAGGCGCATGACCAGTGCTACGTGTCTCCAGTCAGGCTCATGGACCTGTGTAAAAGCGCTGCTTGTAGGTCTTCTTGACGAAGAAGACACTGCAATAGCGTGAGGCATTCTAGGAACCGGCTAAAACACACAAGCGACGAAGGTGGGATTCGAACCCACGCGTGCAGAGCACAATGGATTAGCAGTCCATCGCCTTAACCTCTCGGCCACCTCGTCGAAAGCAATGAACATCCTCACACATTTTGTAAGGGACAGCGGAATATCTTGAAGTTGTTTTTTTTTCTTATCAACTCCATGCATGTCTGAGAGCATGGCATCCAAGTTTCATCCCAGAGCCCACTGAATTTGAAGTGCTCGCATTAAACTCTTGGCCACCAAGTACAGCGCTTCCAGCGTTTAAGACAAATTCTGGAAAGATCATTTCTTTTCTTTTTTTTGAGCAAACTAGATGACTGATTCTCTCATTCAACATGTGTATGCCTTGTGGCATGTGGTGTGCTTTAACAGGAAGTGAATTGAGTGGATGCGGAGAGGCGCTGCAAACTTGACAGAGAACAGGATCATTTCTTCGTCGAGCTGACCGTTTCCCAATCTTTGGTGGCGAAGTTTCGATTAGGCCTATACCCCGCCCTGTTCAGACGAGCTAGGTAGCTTTTTCGAACAACTATAATGCTTTGTAACTGGAGATGTGAACAGCCTCGTGAAAAGGGAGCAAGTTTTGAGACGCTCTGTAAGCAGCATGCTCCATGTTGGCTGACTGTCTGAGGTACTCCATGGAAACCACGGGAGCTGCTTGGTGGCACAGCATGAAAACATGGGACGCACGAGCTACCTGAAGACTTGGGAGACAAGCCACGCAAGGCAGGATTGCCTCCTACATTTGACACCCTGACAGCAGCTTCGATCTGTTTGAATCATTTGGTAAGTGCTATTTGTTGTGAGTTGTAGTTACAGGTGGAGCATTAAAGCATGGGAGCCTAGAGCTGTTTAAATCCTTTCGAAAGAATGACATTACAAACCCCAAAATAGGCTCCCTGGCAATTGTGGGCTTGGAAAGCATGTCTTTTGGTAGACTGGACTCAAAATCCCAAAGGGGCTTGTGAGGGGATATCAGAGTTAAGCTGTTGATTGAGACATTCCAAGGGAGAACAAGGAAAGCAGGCATGACCACGAAAAACAGCTATGGTGAGGCTAACGATCCTTTAGCATAAGCCGGGCTGCAGAAGCTATCGAAACACTTTGATGAAGAGAGCTAGCGCATGAGCATTCCAGGAGAAATACCGCTGGAAGTGACCCATTTAGTGACCTTCGGCCAACTGTCAATGCAGAAGTCGAATCAAAAGCAGGGCCTGGCAGCGGTGGGATTCGAACCCACGCCTCCGAAGAGACTGGATCCTTAATCCAGACCGCTCGGCCACGCTACCAACAGATGAAGGAAGCGACCATGGGAAATCACAAAAGAAAGAGAGCGAACGTGCAAAGATTAGGCAATAATGGCTGCCCTTCGTTCATTACCAAAATTGGTTGAGCACGCTCTTGTTGATGACAAAAGAATCCATACCTACATGGGTTATGCACAGTGGATCGACTGTCAACTGCCTTAAATCTCATGTTGACATAGTTCAAACAGATGAACCTGGGAGCAAAAGGCGCATGACCAGTGCTACGTGTCTCCAGTCAGGCTCATGGACCTGTGTAAAAGCGCTGCTTGTAGGTCTTCTTGACGAAGAAGACACTGCAATAGCGTGAGGCATTCTAGGAACCGGCTAAAACACACAAGCGACGAAGGTGGGATTCGAACCCACGCGTGCAGAGCACAATGGATTAGCAGTCCATCGCCTTAACCTCTCGGCCACCTCGTCGAAAGCAATGAACATCCTCACACATTTTGTAAGGGACAGCGGAATATCTTGAAGTTGTTTTTTTTTCTTATCAACTCCATGCATGTCTGAGAGCATGGCATCCAAGTTTCATCCCAGAGCCCACTGAATTTGAAGTGCTCGCATTAAACTCTTGGCCACCAAGTACAGCGCTTCCAGCGTTTAAGACAAATTCTGGAAAGATCATTTCTTTTCTTTTTTTTGAGCAAACTAGATGACTGATTCTCTCATTCAACATGTGTATGCCTTGTGGCATGTGGTGTGCTTTAACAGGAAGTGAATTGAGTGGATGCGGAGAGGCGCTGCAAACTTGACAGAGAACAGGATCATTTCTTCGTCGAGCTGACCGTTTCCCAATCTTTGGTGGCGAAGTTTCGATTAGGCCTATACCCCGCCCTGTTCAGACGAGCTAGGTAGCTTTTTCGAACAACTATAATGCTTTGTAACTGGAGATGTGAACAGCCTCGTGAAAAGGGAGCAAGTTTTGAGACGCTCTGTAAGCAGCATGCTCCATGTTGGCTGACTGTCTGAGGTACTCCATGGAAACCACGGGAGCTGCTTGGTGGCACAGCATGAAAACATGGGACGCACGAGCTACCTGAAGACTTGGGAGACAAGCCACGCAAGGCAGGATTGCCTCCTACATTTGACACCCTGACAGCAGCTTCGATCTGTTTGAATCATTTGGTAAGTGCTATTTGTTGTGAGTTGTAGTTACAGGTGGAGCATTAAAGCATGGGAGCCTAGAGCTGTTTAAATCCTTTCGGAAGAATGACATTACAAACCCCACAATAGGCTCCCTGGCAATGGTGGGCTTGGAAAGCATGCCTTTTGGTAGACTGGACTCAAAATCCCAAAGAGGCTTGTGAGGGGATATCAGAGTTAAGCTGTTGATTGAGACATTCCAAGGGAGAACAAGGAAAGCAGGCATGACCACGAAAAACAGCTGTGGTGAGGCTAACGATCCTTTAGCATAAGCCGGGCTGCAGAAGCTATCGAAACACTTTGATGAAGAGAGCTAGCGCATGAGCATTCCAGGAGAAATATCGCTGGAAGTCACCCATTTAGTGACCTTCGTCCAACTGTCAATGCAGAAGTCGAATCAAAAGCAGGTCCTGGCAGCGGTGGGATTCGAACCCACGCCTCCGAAGAGACTGGAGCCTTAATCCAGCGCCTTAGACCGCTCGGCCACGCTACCAACAGATGAAGGAAGCGACCATGGAAAATCACAAAAGAAAGAGAGCGAACGTGCAAAGATTAGGCAATAATGGCTGCCCTTCGTTCATTACCAAAATTGGTTGAGCACGCTCTTGTTGATGACAAAAGAATCCATACCTACATGGGTTATGCACAGTGGATCGACTGTCAACTGCCTTAAATCTCATGTTGACATAGTTCAAACAGATGAACCTGGGAGCAAAAGGCGCATGACCAGTGCTACGTGTCTCCAGTCAGGCTCATGGACCTGTGTAAAAGCGCTGCTTGTAGGTCTTCTTGACGAAAAAGACACTGCAATAGCGTGAGGCATTCTAGGAACCGGCTAAAACACACAAGCGACGAAGGTGGGATTCGAACCCACGCGTGCAGAGCACAATGGATTAGCAGTCCATCGCCTTAACCTCTCGGCCACCTCGTCGAAAGCAATGAACATCCTCACACATTTTGTAAGGGACAGCGGAATATCTTGAAGTTTTTTTTTTTCTTATCAACTCCATGCATGTCTGAGAGCATGGCATCCAAGTTTCATCCCAGAGCCCACTGAATTTGAAGTGCTCGCATTAAACTCTTGGCCACCAACTACAGCGCTTCCAGCGTTTAAGACAAATTCTGGAAAGATCATTTCTTTTCTTTTTTTGAGCAAACTAGATGACTCATTCTCTCATTTAACATGTGTATGCCTTGTGGCATGTGGTGTGCTTTAACAGGAAGTGAATTGAGTGGATGCGGAGAGGCGCTGCAAACTTGACAGAGAACAGGATCATTTCTTCGTCGAGCTGACCGTTTCCCAATCTTTGGTGGCGAAGTCTCGATTAGGCCTATACCCCGCCCTGTTCAGACGAGCTAGGTAGCTTTTTCGAACAACTATAATGCTTTGTAACTGGAGATGTGAACAGCCTCGTGAAAAGGGAGCAAGTTTTGAGACGCTCTGTAAGCAGCATGCTCCATGTTGGCTGACTGTCTGAGGTACTCCATGGAAACCACGGGAGCTGCTTGGTGGCACAGCATGAAAACATGGGACGCACGAGCTACCTGAAGACTTGGGAGACAAGCCGCGCAAGGCAGGATTGCCTCCTACATTTGACACCCTGACAGCAGCTTCGATCTGTTTGAATCATTTGGTAAGTGCTATTTGTTGTGAGTTGTAGTTACAGGTGGAGCATTAGCGCATGGGAGCCTAGAGCTGTATAAATCCTTTCGAAAGAATGACATTACAAACCCCAAAATAGGCTCCCTGGCAATGGTGGGCTTGGAAAGCATGCCTTTTGGTAGACTGGACTCAAATCCCAAAGGGGCTTGTGAGGGGATATCAGAGTTAAGCTGTTGATTGAGACATTCCAAGGGAGAACAAGGAAAGCAGGCATGACCACGAAAAACAGCTATGGTGAGGCTAACGATCCTTTAGCATAAGCCGGGCTGCAGAAGCTATCGAAACACTTTGATGAAGAGAGCTAGCGCATGAGCATTCCAGGAGAAATACCGCTGGAAGTGACCCATTTAGTGACCTTCGGCCAACTGTCAATGCAGAAGTCGAATCAAAAGCAGGGCCTGGCAGCGGTGGGATTCGAACCCACGCCTCCGAAGAGACTGGATCCTTAATCCAGACCGCTCGGCCACGCTACCAACAGATGAAGGAAGCGACCATGGGAAATCACAAAAGAAAGAGAGCGAACGTGCAAAGATTAGGCAATAATGGCTGCCCTTCGTTCATTACCAAAATTGGTTGAGCACGCTCTTGTTGATGACAAAAGAATCCATACCTACATGGGTTATGCACAGTGGATCGACTGTCAACTGCCTTAAATCTCATGTTGACATAGTTCAAACAGATGAACCTGGGAGCAAAAGGCGCATGACCAGTGCTACGTGTCTCCAGTCAGGCTCATGGACCTGTGTAAAAGCGCTGCTTGTAGGTCTTCTTGACGAAGAAGACACTGCAATAGCGTGAGGCATTCTAGGAACCGGCTAAAACACACAAGCGACGAAGGTGGGATTCGAACCCACGCGTGCAGAGCACAATGGATTAGCAGTCCATCGCCTTAACCTCTCGGCCACCTCGTCGAAAGCAATGAACATCCTCACACATTTTGTAAGGGACAGCGGAATATCTTGAAGTTGTTTTTTTTTCTTATCAACTCCATGCATGTCTGAGAGCATGGCATCCAAGTTTCATCCCAGAGCCCACTGAATTTGAAGTGCTCGCATTAAACTCTTGGCCACCAAGTACAGCGCTTCCAGCGTTTAAGACAAATTCTGGAAAGATCATTTCTTTTCTTTTTTTTGAGCAAACTAGATGACTGATTCTCTCATTCAACATGTGTATGCCTTGTGGCATGTGGTGTGCTTTAACAGGAAGTGAATTGAGTGGATGCGGAGAGGCGCTGCAAACCTGACAGAGAACAGGATCATTTCTTCGTCGAGCTGACCGTTTCCCAATCTTTGGTGGCGAAGTTTCGATTAGGCCTATACCCCGCCCTGTTCAGACGAGCTAGGTAGCTTTTTCGAACAACTATAATGCTTTGTAACTGGAGATGTGAACAGCCTCGTGAAAAGGGAGCAAGTTTTGAGACGCTCTGTAAGCAGCATGCTCCATGTTGGCTGACTGTCTGAGGTACTCCATGGAAACCACGGGAGCTGCTTGGTGGCACAGCATGAAAACATGGGACGCACGAGCTACCTGAAGACTTGGGAGACAAGCCGCGCAAGGCAGGATTGCCTCCTACATTTGACACCCTGACAGCAGCTTCGATCTGTTTGAATCATTTGGTAAGTGCTATTTGTTGTGAGTTGTAGTTACAGGTGGAGCATTAGCGCATGGGAGCCTAGAGCTGTTTAAATCCTTTCGAAAGAATGACATTACAAACCCCAAAATAGGCTCCCTGGCAATGGTGGGCTTGGAAAGCATGCCTTTTGGTAGACTGGACTCAAATCCCAAAGGGGCTTGTGAGGGGATATCAGAGTTAAGCTGTTGATTGAGACATTCCAAGGGAGAACAAGGAAAGCAGGCATGACCACGAAAAACAGCTATGGTGAGGCTAACGATCCTTTAGCATAAGCCGGGCTGCAGAAGCTATCGAAACACTTTGATGAAGAGAGCTAGCGCATGAGCATTCCAGGAGAAATACCGCTGGAAGTGACCCATTTAGTGACCTTCGGCCAACTGTCAATGCAGAAGTCGAATCAAAAGCAGGGCCTGGCAGCGGTGGGATTCGAACCCACGCCTCCGAAGAGACTGGATCCTTAATCCAGACCGCTCGGCCACGCTACCAACAGATGAAGGAAGCGACCATGGGAAATCACAAAAGAAAGAGAGCGAACGTGCAAAGATTAGGCAATAATGGCTGCCCTTCGTTCATTACCAAAATTGGTTGAGCACGCTCTTGTTGATGACAAAAGAATCCATACCTACATGGGTTATGCACAGTGGATCGACTGTCAACTGCCTTAAATCTCATGTTGACATAGTTCAAACAGATGAACCTGGGAGCAAAAGGCGCATGACCAGTGCTACGTGTCTCCAGTCAGGCTCATGGACCTGTGTAAAAGCGCTGCTTGTAGGTCTTCTTGACGAAGAAGACACTGCAATAGCGTGAGGCATTCTAGGAACCGGCTAAAACACACAAGCGACGAAGGTGGGATTCGAACCCACGCGTGCAGAGCACAATGGATTAGCAGTCCATCGCCTTAACCTCTCGGCCACCTCGTCGAAAGCAATGAACATCCTCACACATTTTGTAAGGGACAGCGGAATATCTTGAAGTTGTTTTTTTTTCTTATCAACTCCATGCATGTCTGAGAGCATGGCATCCAAGTTTCATCCCAGAGCCCACTGAATTTGAAGTGCTCGCATTAAACTCTTGGCCACCAAGTACAGCGCTTCCAGCGTTTAAGACAAATTCTGGAAAGATCATTTCTTTTCTTTTTTTTGAGCAAACTAGATGACTGATTCTCTCATTCAACATGTGTATGCCTTGTGGCATGTGGTGTGCTTTAACAGGAAGTGAATTGAGTGGATGCGGAGAGGCGCTGCAAACCTGACAGAGAACAGGATCATTTCTTCGTCGAGCTGACCGTTTCCCAATCTTTGGTGGCGAAGTTTCGATTAGGCCTATACCCCGCCCTGTTCAGACGAGCTAGGTAGCTTTTTCGAACAACTATAATGCTTTGTAACTGGAGATGTGAACAGCCTCGTGAAAAGGGAGCAAGTTTTGAGACGCTCTGTAAGCAGCATGCTCCATGTTGGCTGACTGTCTGAGGTACTCCATGGAAACCACGGGAGCTGCTTGGTGGCACAGCATGAAAACATGGGACGCACGAGCTACCTGAAGACTTGGGAGACAAGCCGCGCAAGGCAGGATTGCCTCCTACATTTGACACCCTGACAGCAGCTTCGATCTGTTTGAATCATTTGGTAAGTGCTATTTGTTGTGAGTTGTAGTTACAGGTGGAGCATTAGCGCATGGGAGCCTAGAGCTGTTTAAATCCTTTCGAAAGAATGACATTACAAACCCCAAAATAGGCTCCCTGGCAATGGTGGGCTTGGAAAGCATGCCTTTTGGTAGACTGGACTCAAATCCCAAAGGGGCTTGTGAGGGGATATCAGAGTTAAGCTGTTGATTGAGACATTCCAAGGGAGAACAAGGAAAGCAGGCATGACCACGAAAAACAGCTATGGTGAGGCTAACGATCCTTTAGCATAAGCCGGGCTGCAGAAGCTATCGAAACACTTTGATGAAGAGAGCTAGCGCATGAGCATTCCAGGAGAAATACCGCTGGAAGTGACCCATTTAGTGACCTTCGGCCAACTGTCAATGCAGAAGTCGAATCAAAAGCAGGGCCTGGCAGCGGTGGGATTCGAACCCACGCCTCCGAAGAGACTGGATCCTTAATCCAGACCGCTCGGCCACGCTACCAACAGATGAAGGAAGCGACCATGGGAAATCACAAAAGAAAGAGAGCGAACGTGCAAAGATTAGGCAATAATGGCTGCCCTTCGTTCATTACCAAAATTGGTTGAGCACGCTCTTGTTGATGACAAAAGAATCCATACCTACATGGGTTATGCACAGTGGATCGACTGTCAACTGCCTTAAATCTCATGTTGACATAGTTCAAACAGATGAACCTGGGAGCAAAAGGCGCATGACCAGTGCTACGTGTCTCCAGTCAGGCTCATGGACCTGTGTAAAAGCGCTGCTTGTAGGTCTTCTTGACGAAGAAGACACTGCAATAGCGTGAGGCATTCTAGGAACCGGCTAAAACACACAAGCGACGAAGGTGGGATTCGAACCCACGCGTGCAGAGCACAATGGATTAGCAGTCCATCGCCTTAACCTCTCGGCCACCTCGTCGAAAGCAATGAACATCCTCACACATTTTGTAAGGGACAGCGGAATATCTTGAAGTTGTTTTTTTTTCTTATCAACTCCATGCATGTCTGAGAGCATGGCATCCAAGTTTCATCCCAGAGCCCACTGAATTTGAAGTGCTCGCATTAAACTCTTGGCCACCAAGTACAGCGCTTCCAGCGTTTAAGACAAATTCTGGAAAGATCATTTCTTTTCTTTTTTTTGAGCAAACTAGATGACTGATTCTCTCATTCAACATGTGTATGCCTTGTGGCATGTGGTGTGCTTTAACAGGAAGTGAATTGAGTGGATGCGGAGAGGCGCTGCAAACCTGACAGAGAACAGGATCATTTCTTCGTCGAGCTGACCGTTTCCCAATCTTTGGTGGCGAAGTTTCGATTAGGCCTATACCCCGCCCTGTTCAGACGAGCTAGGTAGCTTTTTCGAACAACTATAATGCTTTGTAACTGGAGATGTGAACAGCCTCGTGAAAAGGGAGCAAGTTTTGAGACGCTCTGTAAGCAGCATGCTCCATGTTGGCTGACTGTCTGAGGTACTCCATGGAAACCACGGGAGCTGCTTGGTGGCACAGCATGAAAACATGGGACGCACGAGCTACCTGAAGACTTGGGAGATAAGCCACGCAAGGCAGGATTGCCTCCTACATTTGACACCCTGACAGCAGCTTCGATCTGTTTGAATCATTTGGTAAGTGCTATTTGTTGTGAGTTGTAGTTACAGGTGGAGCATTAAAGCATGGGAGCCTAGAGCTGTTTAAATCCTTTCGAAAGAATGACATTACAAACCCCAAAATAGGCTCCCTGGCAATTGTGGGCTTGGAAAGCATGTCTTTTGGTAGACTGGACTCAAAATCCCAAAGGGGCTTGTGAGGGGATATCAGAGTTAAGCTGTTGATTGAGACATTCCAAGGGAGAACAAGGAAAGCAGGCATGACCACGAAAAACAGCTATGGTGAGGCTAACGATCCTTTAGCATAAGCCGGGCTGCAGAAGCTATCGAAACACTTTGATGAAGAGAGCTAGCGCATGAGCATTCCAGGAGAAATACCGCTGGAAGTGACCCATTTAGTGACCTTCGGCCAACTGTCAATGCAGAAGTCGAATCAAAAGCAGGTCCTGGCAGCGGTGGGATTCGAACCCACGCCTCCGAAGAGACTGGAGCCTTAATCCAGCGCCTTAGACCGCTCGGCCACGGTACCAACAGATGAAGGAAGCGACCATGGAAAATCACAAAAGAAAGAGAGCGAACGTGCAAAGATTAGGCAATAATGGCTGCCCTTCGTTCATTACCAAAATTGGTTGAGCACGCTCTTGTTGATGACAAAAGAATCCATACCTACATGGGTTATGCACAGTGGATCGACTGTCAACTGCCTTAAATCTCATGTTGACATAGTTCAAACAGATGAACCTGGGAGCAAAAGGCGCATGACCAGTGCTACGTGTCTCCAGTCAGGCTCATGGACCTGTGTAAAAGCGCTGCTTGTAGGTCTTCTTGACGAAAAAGACACTGCAATAGCGTGAGGCATTCTAGGAACCGGCTAAAACACACAAGCGACGAAGGTGGGATTCGAACCCACGCGTGCAGAGCACAATGGATTAGCAGTCCATCGCCTTAACCCCTCGGCCACCTCGTCGAAAGCAATGAACATCCTCACACATTTTGTAAGGGACAGCGGAATATCTTGAAGTTTTTTTTTTTCTTATCAACTCCATGCATGTCTGAGAGCATGGCATCCAAGTTTCATCCCAGAGCCCACTGAATTTGAAGTGCTCGCATTAAACTCTTGGCCACCAAGTACAGCGCTTCCAGCGTTTAAGACAAATTCTGGAAAGATCATTTCTTTTCTTTTTTTGAGCAAACAAGATGACTCATTCTCTCATTCAACATGTGTATGCCTTGTGGCATGTGGTGTGCTTTAACAGGAAGTGAATTGAGTGGATGCGGAGAGGTGCTGCAAACTTGACAGAGAACAGGATCATTTCTTCGTCGAGCTGACCGTTTCCCAATCTTTGGTGGCGAAGTTTCGATTAGGCCTATACCCCGCCCTGTTCAGACGAGCTAGGTAGCTTTTTCGAACAACTATAATGCTTTGTAACTGGAGATGTGAACAGCCTCGTGAAAAGGGAGCAAGTTTTGAGACGCTCTGTAAGCAGCATGCTCCATGTTGGCTGACTGTCTGAGGTACTCCATGGAAACCACGGGAGCTGCTTGGTGGCACAGCATGAAAACATGGGACGCACGAGCTACCTGAAGACTTGGGAGACAAGCCACGCAAGGCAGGATTGCCTCCTACATTTGACACCCTGACAGCAGCTTCGATCTGTTTGAATCATTTGGTAAGTGCTATTTGTTGTGAGTTGTAGTTACAGGTGGAGCATTAAAGCATGGGAGCCTAGAGCTGTTTAAATCCTTTCGAAAGAATGACATTACAAACCCCAAAATAGGCTCCCTGGCAATGGTGGGCTTGGAAAGCATGCCTTTTGGTAGACTGGACTCAAAATCCCAAAGGGGCTTGTGAGGGGATATCAGAGTTAAGCTGTTGATTGAGACATTCCAAGGGAGAACAAGGAAAGCAGGCATGACCACGAAAAACAGCTATGGTGAGGCTAACGATCCTTTAGCATAAGCCGGGCTGCAGAAGCTATCGAAACACTTTGATGAAGAGAGCTAGCGCATGAGCATTCCAGGAGAAATACCGCTGGAAGTGACCCATTTAGTGACCTTCGGCCAACTGTCAATGCAGAAGTCGAATCAAAAGCAGGTCCTGGCAGCGGTGGGATTCGAACCCACGCCTCCGAAGAGACTGGAGCCTTAATCCAGCGCCTTAGACCGCTCGGCCACGCTACCAACAGATGAAGGAAGCGACCATGGAAAATCACAAAAGAAAGAGAGCGAACGTGCAAAGATTAGGCAATAATGGCTGCCCTTCGTTCATTACCAAAATTGGTTGAGCACGCTCTTGTTGATGACAAAAGAATCCATACCTACATGGGTTATGCACAGTGGATCGACTGTCAACTGCCTTAAATCTCATGTTGACATAGTTCAAACAGATGAACCTGGGAGCAAAAGGCGCATGACCAGTGCTACGTGTCTCCAGTCAGGCTCATGAACCTGTGTAAAAGCGCTGCTTGTAGGTCTTCTTGACGAAAAAGACACTGCAATAGCGTGAGGCATTCTAGAAACCGGCTAAAACACACAAGCGACGAAGGTGGGATTCAAACCCACGCGTGCAGAGCACAATGGATTAGCAGTCCATCGCCTTAACCTCTCGGCCACCTCGTCGAAAGCAATGAACATCCTCACACAGTTTGTAAGGGACAGCGGAATATCTTGAAGTTGTTTTTTTTTCTTATCAACTCCATGCATGTCTGAGAGCATGGCATCCAAGTTTCATCCCAGAGCCCACTGAATTTGAAGTGCTCGCATTAAACTCTTGGCCACCAAGTACAGCGCTTCCAGCGTTTAAGACAAATTCTGGAAAGATCATTTCTTTTCTTTTTTTTGAGCAAACTAGATGACTCATTCTCTCATTCAACATGTGTATGCCTTGTGGCATGTGGTGTGCTTTAACAGGAAGTGAATTGAGTGGATGCGGAGAGGCGCTGCAAACTTGACAGAGAACAGGATCATTTCTTCGTCGAGCTGACCGTTTCCCAATCTTTGGTGGCGAAGTTTCGATTAGGCCTATACCCCGCCCTGTTCAGACGAGCTAGGTAGCTTTTTCGAACAACTATAATGCTTTGTAACTGGAGATGTGAACAGCCTCGTGAAAAGAGAGCAAGTTTTGAGACGCTCTGTAAGCAGCATGCTCCATGTTGGCTGACTGTCTGAGGTACTCCATGGAAACCACGGGAGCTGCTTGGTGGCACAGCATGAAAACATGGGACGCACAAGCTACCTGACGACTTGGGAGACAAGCCACGCAAGGCAGGATTGCCTCCTACATTTGACACCCTGACAGCAGCTTCGATCTGTTTGAATCATTTGGTAAGTGCTATTTGTTGTGAGTTGTAGTTACAGGTGGAGCATTAAAGCATGGGACCCTAGAGCTGTTTAAATCCTTTCGAAAGAATGACATTACAAACCCCAAAATAGGCTCCCTGGCAATGGTGGGCTTGGAAAGCATGCCTTTTGGTAGACTGGACTCGAAATCCCAAAGGGGCTTGTGAGGGGATATCAGAGTTAAGTTGTTGATTGAGACATTCCAAGGGAGAACAAGGAAAGCAGGCATGACCACGAAAAACAGCTATGGTGAGGCTAACGATGAAGAGAGCTAGCGCATGAGCATTCCAGGAGAAATACCGCTGGAAGTGACCCATTTAGTGACCTTCGGCCAACTGTCAATGCAGAAGTCGAATCAAAAGCAGGTCCTGGCAGCGGTGGGATTCGAACCCACGCCTCCGAAGAGACTGGAGCCTTAATCCAGCGCCTTAGACCGCTCGGCCACGCTACCAACAGATGAAGGAAGCGACCATGGAAAATCACAAAAGAAAGAGAGCGAACGTGCAAAGATTAGGCAATAATGGCTGCCCTTCGTTCATTACCAAAATTGGTTGAGCACGCTCTTGTTGATGACAAAAGAATCCATACCTACATGGGTTATGCACAGTGGATCGACTGTCAACTGCCTTAAATCTCATGTTGACATAGTTCAAACAGATGAACCTGGGAGCAAAAGGCGCATGACCAGTGCTACGTGTCTCCAGTCAGGCTCATGGACCTGTGTAAAAGCGCTGCTTGTAGGTCTTCTTGATGAAAAAGACACTGCAATAGCGTGAGGCATTCTAGGAACCGGCTAAAACACACAAGCGACGAAGGTGGGATTTGAACCCACGCGTGCAGAGCACAATGGATTAGCAGTCCATCGCCTTAACCTCTCGGCCACCTCGTCGAAAGCAATGAACATCCTCACACATTTTGCAAGGGACAGCGGAATATCTTGAAGTTTTTTTTTTTTCTTATCAACTCCATGCATGTCTGAGAGCATGGCATCCAAGTTTCATCCCAGAGCCCACTGAATTTGAAGTGCTCGCATTAAACTCTTGGCCACCAAGTACAGCGCTTCCAGCGTTTAAGACAAATTCTGGAAAGATCATTTCTTTTCTTTTTTTTGAGCAAACTAGATGACTCATTCTCTCATTCAACATGTGTATGCCTTGTGGCATGTGGTGTGCTTTAACAGGAAGTGAATTGAGTGGATGCGGAGAGGCGCTGCAAACTTGACAGAGAACAGGATCATTTCCTCGTCGAGCTGACCGTTTCCCAATCTTTGGTGGCGAAGTTTCGATTAGGCCTATACCCCGCCCTGTTCAGACGAGCTAGGTAGCTTTTTCGAACAACTATAATGCTTTGTAACTGGAGATGTGAACAGCCTCGTGAAAAGGGAGCAAGTTTTGAGACGCTCTGTAAGCAGCATGCTCCATGTTGGCTGACTGTCTGAGGTACTTCATGGAAACCACGGGAGCTGCTTGGTGGCACAGCATGAAAACATGGGACGCACAAGCTACCTGAAGACTTGGGAGACAAGCCACGCAAGGCAGGATTGCCTCCTACATTTGACACCCTGACAGCAGCTTCGATCTGTTTGAATCATTTGGTAAGTGCTATTTGTTGTATAGTGTAGTGCTTGGATGGGAGACCACCTGATCCTGTAAGCTGTTCAGTTTTATTCCTCATATAGATTTTTTTTTTTAATAAAGAAATTAAATTAAAAATAAATCATTTTAATTGGTCAAATAGGCCTTCCTTCAACCCAGTTTCCACTTCTAGTTGTACTGGTATGAGAGTGCCAAATCGAGCCTGATTTCGAAAGCTAAGCAGGCTTGACCCTGGGTAGTGCTTGGATGGGAGACCACCTGATCCTGTAAGCTTTTCAGTTTTATTCCTCATATAGTTTTTTTTTTTTTTTAAATAAAGAAAATAAATTAAAAATAAATCATTTTAATTGGTCAAATAGGCCTTCCTTCAACCCACTTTCCGCTTCTAGTTGTACTGGTATAAGAGTGCCAGATCAAGCCTGATTCAAAAAGCTAAGCAGGCTTGACCCTGGGTGGTGCTTGGATGGGAGACCACCTGATCCTGTAAGCTGTTCAGTTTTATTCCTCATATAGATTTTTTTTTTTAATAAAGAAATTAAATTAAAAATAAATCATTTTAATTGGTCAAATAGGCCTTCCTTCAACCCAGTTTCCACTTCTAGTTGTACTGGTATGAGAGTGCCAAATCGAGCCTGATTTCGAAAGCTAAGCAGGCTTGACCCTGGGTAGTGCTTGGATGGGAGACCACCTGATCCTGTAAGCTTTTCAGTTTTATTCCTCATATAGTTTTTTTTTTTTTTAAATAAAGAAAATAAATTAAAAATAAATCATTTTAATTGGTCAAATAGGCCTTCCTTCAACCCACTTTCCGCTTCTAGTTGTACTGGTATAAGAGTGCCAGATCAAGCCTGATTTAAAAAGCTAAGCAGGCTTGACCCTGGGTGGTGCTTGGATGGGAGACCACCTGATCCTGTAAGCTGTTCAGTTTTATTCCTCATATAGATTTTTTTTTTTAATAAAGAAATTAAATTAAAAATAAATCATTTTAATTGGTCAAATAGGCCTTCCTTCAACCCAGTTTCCACTTTTAGTTGTACTGGTATGAGAGTGCCAAATCGAGCCTGATTTCGAAAGCTAAGCAGGCTTGACCCTGGGTAGTGCTTGGATGGGAGACCACCTGATCCTGTAAGCTTTTCAGTTTTATTCCTCATATATATATTTTTTTTTTAAATAAGAAAATAAATTAAAAATAAATCATTTTCATTGGTCAAATAGGCCTTCCTTCAGCCCACTTTCCACTTCTAGTTGTACTGGTATAAGAGTGCCAGATCAAGCCTGATTTAAAAAGCTAAGCAGGCTTGACCCTGGGTAGTGCTTGGATGGGAGACCACCTGATCCTGTAAGCTTTTCAGTTTTATTCCTCATATATATATATTTTTTTTAAATAAGAAAATAAATTAAAAATAAATCATTTTCATTGGTCAAATAGGCCTTCCTTCAGCCCACTTTCCACTTCTAGTTGTACTGGTATAAGAGTGCCAGATCAAGCCTGATTTAAAAAGCTAAGCAGGCTTGACCCTGGGTAGTGCTTGGATGGGAGACCACCTGATCCTGTAAGCTTTTCAGTTTTATTCCTCATATAGTTTTTTTTTTAAATAAAGAAAATAAATTAAAAATAAATCATTTTAATTGGTCAAATAGGCCTTCCTTCAACCCCGTTTCCACTTCTAGTTGTACTGGTATGAGAGTGCCTGATCAAGCCTGATTTAGAAAGCTAAGCAGGCTTGACCCTGGGTAGTGCTTGGATGGGAGACCACCTGATCCTGTAAGCTGTTCAATTTTATTCCTCATATAGTTTTTTTTTTTTTTTTTTTTTTTTTTTTTTTTTTTTTTTTTTTTTAAATAATAAGAAAATAAATTAAAAATAAATCATTTTAATTGGTCAAATAGGCCTTCCTTCAGCCCACTTTCCACTTCTAGTTGTACTGGTATAAGAGTGCCAGATCAAGCCTGATTTAAAAAGCTAAGCAGGCTTGACCCTGGGTAGTGCTTGGATGGGAGACCACCTGATCCTGTAAGCTTTTCAGTTTTATTCCTCATATAGTTTTTTTTTTTAAATAAAGAAAATAAATTAAAAATAAATCATTTTAATTGGTCAAATAGGCCTTCCTTCAACCTAGTTTCCACTTCCAGTTGTACTGGTATGAGAGTGCCAGATCAAGCCTGATTTAAAAAGCTAAGCAGGCTTGACCCTGGGTAGTGCTTGGATGGGAGACCACCTGATCCTGTAAGCTGTTCAGTTTTATTCCTCATATAGATTTTTTTTTTTAATAAAGAAATTAAATTAAAAATAAATCATTTTAATTGGTCAAATAGGCCTTCCTTCAACCCAGTTTCCACTTCTAGTTGTACTGGTATGAGAGTGCCAAATCGAGCCTGATTTTGAAAGCTAAGCAGGCTTTACCCTGGGTAGTGCTTGGATGGGAGACCACCTGATCCTGTAAGCTTTTCAGTTTTATTCCTCATATATATATTTTTTTTTTAAATAAGAAAATAAATTAAAAATAAATCATTTTCATTGGTCAAATAGGCCTTCCTTCAGCCCACTTTCCACTTCTAGTTGTACTGGTATAAGAGTGCCAGATCAAGCCTGATTTAAAAAGCTAAGCAGGCTTGACCCTGGGTAGTGCTTGGATGGGAGACCACCTGATCCTGTAAGCTTTTCAGTTTTATTCCTCATATAGTTTTTTTTTTTAAATAAAGAAAATAAATTAAAAATAAATCATTTTAATTGGTCAAATAGGCCTTCCTTCAACCTAGTTTCCACTTCCAGTTGTACTGGTATGAGAGTGCCAGATCAAGCCTGATTTAAAAACTAAGCAGGCTTGACCCTGGGTAGTGCTTGGATGGGAGACCACCTGATCCTGTAAGCTGTTCAGTTTTATTCCTCATATAGATTTTTTTTTTTAATAAAGAAATTAAATTAAAAATAAATCATTTTAATTGGTCAAATAGGCCTTCCTTCAACCCAGTTTCCACTTCTAGTTGTACTGGTCTGAGAGCACCAGAGGTCGCTGTTGGGCTGTGAACGGCTGCAGAAGGTGGGAGAGGCCCACCGCATATTTTTTTGAAAAAGTTTATTTTGTTTTTTGTTTAAAACAGTACACATACCCATTTTTTGTTTTATATTTCGTAAAGGTAACTCCCCTGCAGTTTACCTGCTAGGGGAGTTTTTTTCGGGTCTTTTTTCCTTTTCTTTAAAAATATTTTCTTTGGAGGACAATGGAGGAACATGAAAACAATAACTTAGACACGAAAGTAAACAATACAGGAGCTAAACCAAAGACCGGACAAAAGGACATGGAGACTCGATTTGTAGATGAATGGACTAGAGACGCAAGGAACAACGGTGAAACAAGTACAGGATCAATGAATGAGCAAAAGGAATCGACAACAAACAAGGAAGAGTATGGAAAACAAGCGAAAAATGGAGGGCAAACTAAGCAAAGGAAAATAAGTCAAAACGACGAGAGAATGTATAAAAAGGAAGCAACAGTAAGAATTGATGTGAGCCAAAATAAAACCATCAAAGTGGAAGATATAATAAAATCAATTAATGAATTAATCGGCAGAGGAAAACTAATGGCAGTTCGCCCAACAAATACTTCTGAATATGAGGTCACGTTGACGAACAAAACAGAAGCCGAACGTCTGCTCGACGGCGTAGAAATCAAAGGAGAAATATATTCAGTGAAGGAACTGGTGAATAATGAAATATTGGTGTCATTCCTACACCTACCCGTCTACATCGACGATCAGGAGATTTTTAACAAGCTGATGGACTGGGGAGTGACACCAATATTACCCATTAAAAGAAGGTTTTATCCGGGAACTGAAATAGCGGACGGAACAAGGTTCCTTAAAGTGAAATTTCCGATAACAGTGGCATCGCTTCCATACAGCACAAAGTTTAACACGGTGACAGGACAGCAGTACTTCAGGGTCCTGCACGATAAGCAGATGAAGATCTGCCGATTGTGCATGGACCCTGGACACATAATGAAAGACTGTCCATCATTCCTGTGCAGAAAATGCAGCAAACAAGGACACTTTGCAAAAGAGTGCAGCGCGGAAAGATGCAAACGATGCCGAAGCTTTCAATGTAAATGCCAACAATGGGAAGATGTAGAACAAACAAATAGAACAGAAGAGAACAATGAAATACAAATGGAACAAGAATGTGAGGAAGGAAATGACACGCAAAATGAAATGGAAATAGAGGAGGACTCGAGGATGGACAAGAGAGGACAAGGAGATTCTCTGAAAGACGGAGTAGAAGAGATAACAGGTGGTGAAAAACACGTACAAGAGGAGACAAGGTGGACGGAGGAAGCAGGGGGAGAAAAAGGACAGCAAAAGGATTTAAATAAGCATAAAGAGGAGATGGAAGACATGGGGACAAGAGGATTAAAATACCAAGAAAAGACTGAAGAAAGTGGACAAGAGAAGATAGAGGGAGACAGAGAAAAAGAACAACAGAAAAACAGAAAGGATTTAAAGAAGCACGAAGAGGAGATGGAAAACACGGGGATAAGCGGAATAAAAAATCAAGAAAGGACTGGAGTGGTAAGGAAAAAGGCTAAAATCTCAAATATTGAGGATGTACTGAAAAGACAGAGAGAAAGAAGGGGGACTTTGAAAATTGACTATTTAAAAAAAATAGGAGCAGAGGTGAATATAACACAGGAGGGGATGGAGGGATTTAAGGATTGATGGAGAGAACGATGTGGAGGATATTCATAATTTTAGCGATGACTCTGAGATATGCATCGATTAATGTGAGAGGACTAAAGAACGAGTTGAAATTTGAAAGAGTTTTAATGAGCAGTAAGAATGTAGATATTTTATGTATACAAGAAACAAACTGGGACGAAGAATGTGTAAAGATTTTCAAAAACAAGTGGGATGGGACAATTTATTTTAATAACAGTGATAAAGATAGAGGCGGAGGGGTAGCAATTTTAATAAAAAGAGGAGTGTGTGAAAATGGAAAAGTTATAATGAGTGACACAAGAGGTAAATTAATTGTAATTGAAGTGGAAATAGAAAAGGAAAAAAATTACATATATAACATACATGCACCAAATGAAGACAAAGAGAAGAAGGAGTTTTTTAAGGAAATAGCATCAAGTTTAAAAAAAGAAAAGAATACAATTTTACTGGGAGATTTTAACACGGTAATGGAAAAAATAGATATCGGTGATGGAATGATTTTTAAATCAGATCAGGGGAGAAATGAACTAAAAAAAATAATGACGGACTTTAAAATAGTAGATGTGTGGAGAGACAGGAACAGAGAAATGAAAGTATTTTCAAGAAAACAAATAGTACAAGGGAAAATGAAACAAAGTAGAATAGATATGATACTGTGTACAGAAGATTATAAACAAAACATAAAGAATGTCTTCTATGAGAACACAACATTTAGTGATCACAGCTTCCTATTTATAAATATAGATTTAACTAAAATAGAGAGAGGGCCAGGAACATGGATTTTAAATAGTGCAATTTTAAAAGATAGATTTTATTGTAATACCATAAAAACTATAATTGAATTGAATAAAACAAATGCTTTATTTGAAGAAGATAAAAGAATTTGGTGGGATAATGTTAAATATGACATAAAACAATTTTCAATCAGACATAGTAAAACAATACAGAGAGTCAAAAGAAAAGAAGAACAAGAAATAAGGAATAAATTGAACCAGGAAATAGATCAAATAAATAAAAGCGAAGGTAAAATAGAGGAAATGTTGGTGCTTAGAGATAAATTAAACAAAATAGAAGAAGAGAAATGTAGGGGAGCGATACTAAGAAGTAAAGCGAAATACGCGGTAGAAGGAGAAAGAAGCACAAAATTTTTTTTTGGCCTGGAAAAGAGCAGACAGAAAGCACAGGAAATAAAAGAAGTCGTCAGGAAAGATGGAACGATAGAAAAAGAAAAAGATGGAATATTAAAATCAGTAAAGGTGTTTTACGAAGATTTATTTAGAAGCAGAGGAACAGATGAAAGTCAAAGGGAGTTTCTATTTCAACAAATTACAGAAAGAATAACAGAAGAAAATAGGCAGATGTGTGAGGAGGAAATAACAGAGGAAGAAATAGACCGAGTGATAGGACAACTAGGTAATGGGAAAAGTCCGGGATTAGACGGACTTACAAGTGAATTTTATAAAAAATTTAAAAGAATCCTAATACCAATGCTGAAGCAAATTTATGATGATATATTTAAGAAGAAAGAGTTAAATGAATCAATGAAGATAGGAACAATAAAATTAATATATAAGAAAAAGGGGGAAGAAAATGATTTAAAGAATTTTAGGCCAATAACATTACTAAATGTGGATATTAAAATTTTATCAAAAATTTTAGCGAATCGTTTAAAGACAGTTTTACCAGAAATAATAAAAACTACTCAAGCCTACTCTGTCGAAGGAAGAGATATAGCAGATACGATATGTAATATACGGGACACATTACGGTACCTAAAAGAAAAAAGGAAAGGGGGATACTTAATCAGTTTAGATTTAGAAAAAGCCTTCGACAGAGTAGAGCATGAGTATTTATTTGGACTGATCGAAAAATATGGTTTTGGAGATAATTTTAGAAATTGGATTAGAATTTTATATACAGACATTGTGGCATGTGTCAAATGTAATGGTTTTATAACGGAATGTTTTAAACTAACAAGATCAATCAGGCAGGGATGCCCCCTTTCTGCACTGCTATACACACTAACGGCAGAGCCACTTGGACTGGCCATGAAGGCAGAGAGTGAAATAAAGGGAATAACTATTGAAGATTTTAGAAGTGAACCCATATATCAATATGCGGATGATACAACGCTGTTAGTAGAAAACATACAGAGTGTCGAGCAGGCAATGATAATTATAGAAAAATACTGTAAAGGGTCAGGAGCAAAAGTGAATGTTGAAAAAAGTGAATGTATGAGGCTGTCAGGGGACGAAGGCTTACCTCAAAATATCACATTTAAGGAAAGCAAAGATAGTGTTAAAATATTAGGAATTGACATAGGATTAAATGAAGAAAAAACTAATGATTTATTATGGGAAAGAGTATTAAAAGCAATAGAGAAAAGACTAAACTTTTGGAAGGGGAGAGTTCTAACTTTAAAAGGAAAAGTTTTAATAGTAAATGCCTTGCTAATATCAAAGATGTGGTATGTATTGAGCGTAACCCCATTGCCGCAATGGGTTTTTAAAAGATTTAAAAGTTGTGTGCTGCATTTTTTATGGCGAGAAGGGAGGAAAAAAATTGCTTATGATACTCTAATTGGGGGAGTGGAAGAAGGAGGACTGGGATTAGCCGATATTTTAATAAGAATGAAGAGTGCAAGAGCAAAAACTATGAAAAAATTCTTAGACATAAATAAAGCAGAAACATGGAAAAGGGTGATGAAATATTATATTAAAAAGTGTGGGGACTTTACAATGGGAATAAGTATTTTATGGATGAAAACGAACAAAGATATCACAAAAAATATACCAAGATTTTATCAAGAGGTTTTAGAAGCATGGACTGAAATGTTTGATAATGTAACAGTTGTACCAAATGGAAGAATACAAATGCTGAATCAGCCAATATTTAATAACTTGAATATCGTGAATGGTGAAAAGTTGATATCTTATAAAAAATGGTGGGAAAATGGATTAAGACAAATAAAAGATATACTATATGAAGTGAAAGAAGGATTTCTGCCGCTGCAAGCAATAATAGATACACTGACTGAGGAAGGTGAGAAGGAAAGCGGAAAGAAATTATCTGAACAATATGACACAATTAAAAACAATATACCCAAAGAATGGATTAAAAGGATAGATGGCAAACAGGAAGACATTGGATTAGAACAGCCAACCATATATTTTAAAAAGAAAACTGGGGAAAAGACACGGATAGGAGAATGTAAGGTGAGAGATTTTTATGTTGCTTTTAGAACAATGGCTTTTGTAAGACCGGTTGCAAATACATTTTGGAAAATTAGATATGAAGGGTTAGAAGAAAAACATATATGGGGAAACTTAAGAATAAAATACATAGAACCAATTCTAGAAGATTTTACATTTTTACTGAGACACAATACAATATTAACCAGAATGCGATTATGTAAGGCAAGATTAGATAATGAAACGAAATGTCAAGTTTGTGGAGATCAAGACGAGGGGTTGCTACATCTGTTTGTCTACTGTGAAAAGTTAAAAGACTTTATGAGAGAAATAAAAAGCATGGCAAAAAATATTTTAAAAACAGACTTTAATGAGAATACAACATGGAAAGAATGGGAAAGATTATTTTTATTTGGAGTAGAAAACAAAAGATATAATTTAAAGGCTTTTAACTTTATTCTGGCAGTAGCAAGACAGGCCATATGGGTTAGGAGAAATATTGTGAGGTATGAGAAAAGATATGTGGAGGTTTGGCCAATCTTTAGAAACAAAATGAAACAGATAGAGAGAGAACTAAGAAAATATGTGCTAGAAAATGAGATTTGTGACATGATGATTGATGTTTTAACAAAATATGCAGAAAAACTGATTTAAGTAATTTCAATTATTTATAAATTGGAAATGTGTTGAGACTTTAGCGTCAAAGGTTTTAAGATTTTAGTCTTTAGTTTGTATTAATTATTGTAACAGAAATGAATGGTATGATAATAGTATATGTTTTTAAAATGTAAAATAGAAGTTACATAAAGATAATGAAATGTTTTAAAAACAAAACACAAATTTTATCTGTGTATATTATAAAATGTTTATGTCATTAAGTCATGGATGGACTTTTGTATGGTATTTTGTTGAAATGTTTTATGTATAATAAAAAAAAAAAAAAAAAGAGTGCCAGATCAAGCCTGATTTAAAAAGCTAAGCAGGCTTGACCCTGGGTAGTGCTTGGATGGGAGACCACCTGATCCTGTAAGCTATTCAGTTTTATTCCTCATATAGTTTTTTTTTTTTTTAAATAAAGAAAATAAATTAAAAATAAATCATTTTAATTGGTCAAATAGGCCTTCCTTCAGCCCACTTTCCACTTCTAGTTGTACTGGTATAAGAGTGCCAGATCAAGCCTGATTTAAAAAGCTAAGCAGGCTTGACCCTGGGTAGTGCTTGGATGGGAGACCACCTGATCCTGTAAGCTATTCAGTTTTATTCCTCATATAGTTTTTTTTTTTTTTAAATAAAGAAAATAAATTAAAAATAAATCATTTTAATTGGTCAAATAGGCCTTCCTTCAACCCAGTTTCCACTTCTAGTTGTACTGGTGTGAGAGTGCCAGATCAAGCCTGATTTAGAAAGCTAAGCAGGCTTGACCCTGGGTAGTGCTTGGATGGGAGACCACCTGATCCTGTAAGCTTTTCAGTTTTATTCCTCATATAGTTTTTTCATTTTTTTTTTTAATAAAAAAAAATAATTAAAAATAAATCAGTTTAATTGGTCAAATAGGCCTTCCTTCAACCCAGTTTCCACTTCTAGTTGTACTGGTATGAGATTGCCAGATCAAGCCTGATTTAGAAAGCTAAGCAGGCTTGACCCTGGGTAGTGCTTGGATGGGAGACCACCTGATCCTGTAAGCTTTTCAGTTTTATTCCTCATATAGTTTTTTTTTTTTTAAATAAAGAAAATAAATAAAAAATAAATTATTTTAATTTGTCAAATAGGCCTTCCTTCAACCTAGTTTCCACTTCTAGTTGTACTGGTTTGAGAGTGCCAGATCAAGCCTGATTTAGAAAGCTAAGCAGGCTTGACCCTGGGTAGTGCTTGGATGGGAGACCACCTGATCCTGTAAGCTTTTCAGTTTTATTCCTCATATAGTTTTTTTTTTTTTTAAATAAAGAAAATAAATTAAAAATAAATCATTTTAATTGGTCAAATAGGCCTTCCTTCAACCCAGCTTCCACTTCTAGTTGTACTGGTATGAGAGTGCCAGATCAAGCCTGATTTAGAAAGCTAAGCACGCTTGACCCTGGGTAGTGCTTGGATGGGAGACCACCTGATCCTGTAAGCTTTTCAGTTTTATTCCTCATATAGTTTTTTTTTTTTTTTAAATAAAAAAAAATAATTAAAAATAAATCAGTTTAACTGGTCAAATAGGCCTACCTTCAACCCAGTTTCCACTTCTAGTTGTACTGGTATGAGATTGCCAGATCAAGCCTGATTTAGAAAGCTAAGCAGGCTTGACCCTAGATAGTGCTTGGATGGGAGACCACCTGATCCTGTAAGCTTTTCAGTTTTATTCCTCATATAGTTTTTTTTTTTTTTTTTAAATAAGAAAATAAATTAAAAATAAATCATTTTAATTGGTCAAATAGGCCTTCCTTCAGCCCACTTTCCACTTCTAGTTGTACTGGTATAAGAGTGCCAGATCAAGCCTGATTTAAAAAGCTAAGCAGGCTTGACCCTGGGTAGTGCTTGGTTGGGAGACCACCTGATCCTGTAAGCTATTCAGTTTTATTCCTCATATAGTTATTTTTTTTTTAAATAAAGAAAATAAATTAAAAATAAATCATTTTAATTGGTCAAATAGGCCTTCCTTCAACCCAGTTTCCACTTCTAGTTGTACTGGTGTGAGAGTGCCAGATCAAGCCTGATTGAGAAAGCTAAGCAGGCTTGACCCTGGGTAGTGTTTGGATGGGAGACCACCTGATCCTGTAAGCTTTTCAGTTTTATTCCTCATATAGTTTTTTTAGTTTTTTTTTTAATAAAAAAAAATAATTAAAAATAAATCAGTTTAATTGGTCAAATAGGCCTTCCTTCAACCCAGTTTCCACTTCTAGTTGTACTGGTATGAGATTGCCAGATCAAGCCTGATTTAGAAAGCTAAGCAGGCTTGACCCTGGGTAGTTCTTGGATGGGAGACCACCTGATCCTGTAAGCTTTTCAGTTTTATTCCTCATATAGTTTTTTTTTTTTTTAAATAAAGAAAATAAATAAAAAATAAATTATTTTAATTTGTCAAATAGGCCTTCCTTCAACCTAGTTTCCACTTCTAGTTGTACTGGTTTGAGAGTGCCAGATCAAGCCTGATTTAGAAAGCTAAGCAGGCTTGACCCTGGGTAGTGCTTGGATGGGAGACCACCTGATCCTGTAAGCTTTTCAGTTTTATTCCTCATATAGTTTTTTATTTTTTAAATAAAGAAAATAAATTAAAAATAAATCATTTTAATTGGTCAAATAGGCCTTCCTTCAACCCAGCTTCCACTTCTAGTTGTACTGGTATGAGAGTGCCAGATCAAGCCTGATTTAGAAAGCTAAGCAGGCTTGACCCTGGGTAGTGCTTGGATGGGAGCCCACCTGATCCTGTAAGCTTTTCAGTTTTATTCCTCATATAGTTTTTTTTTTTTTTTAAATTAAAAAAAATAATTAAAAATAAATCAGTTTAACTGGTCAAATAGGCCTACCTTCAACCCAGTTTCCACTTCTAGTTGTACTGGTATGAGATTGCCAGATCAAGCCTGATTTAGAAAGCTAAGCAGGCTTGACCCTAGATAGTGCTTGGATGGGAGACCACCTGATCCTGTAAGCTTTTCAGTTTTATTCCTCATATAGTTTTTTTTTTTTTTTTAAATAAGAAAATAAATTAAAAATAAATCATTTTAATTGGTCAAATAGGCCTTCCTTCAGCCCACTTTCCACTTCTAGTTGTACTGGTATAAGAGTGCCAGATCAAGCCTGATTTAAAAAGCTAAGCAGGCTTGACCCTGGGTAGTGCTTGGTTGGGAGACCACCTGATCCTGTAAGCTATTCAGTTTTATTCCTCATATAGTTATTTTTTTTTTAAATAAAGAAAATAAATTAAAAATAAATCATTTTAATTGGTCAAATAGGCCTTCCTTCAACCCAGTTTCCACTTCTAGTTGTACTGGTGTGAGAGTGCCAGATCAAGCCTGATTTAGAAAGCTAAGCAGGCTTGACCCTGGGTAGTGCTTGGATGGGAGACCACCTGATCCTGTAAGCTTTATTCCTCATATAGTTTTTTTTTTTTTTTTTTTTTTTTTTAAAAAAAAAATAAGAAAATAAATTAAAATTAAATCATTTTAATTGGTCAAATAGGCCTTCCTTCAACCCAGTTTCCACTTCTAGTTGTACTGGTGTGAGAGTGCCAGATCAAGCCTGATTTAGAAAGCTAAGCAGGCTTGACCCTGGGTAGTGCTTGGATGGGAGACCACCTGATCCTGTAAGCTTTTCAGTTTTATTCCTCATATAGTTTTTTCATTTTTTTTTTTAATAAAAAAAAATAATTAAAAATAAATCAGTTTAATTGGTCAAATAGGCCTTCCTTCAACCCAGTTTCCACTTCTAGTTGTACTGGTATGAGATTGCCAGATCAAGCCTGATTTAGAAAGCTAAGCAGGCTTGACCCTGGGTAGTGCTTGGATGGGAGACCACCTGATCCTGTAAGCTTTTCAGTTTTATTCCTCATGTAGTTTTTTTTTTTTAAAATAAAGAAAATAAATAAAAAATAAATTATTTTAATTTGTCAAATAGGCCTTCCTTCAACCTAGTTTCCACTTCTAGTTGTACTGGTTTGAGAGTGCCAGATCAAGCCTGATTTAGAAAGCTAAGCAGGCTTGACCCTGGGTAGTGCTTGGATGGGAGACCACCTGATCCTGTAAGCTTTTCAGTTTTATTCCTCATATAGTTTTTTTTTTTTTTAAATAAAGAAAATAAATTAAAAATAAATCATTTTAATTGGTCAAATAGGCCTTCCTTCAACCCAGTTTCCACTTCTAGTTGTACTGGTGTGAGAGTGCCAGATCAAGCCTGATTTAGAAAGCTAAGCACGCTTGACCCTGGGTAGTGCTTGGATGGGAGACCACCTGATCCTGTAAGCTTTTCAGTTTTATTCCTCATATAGTTTTTTTATTTTTTTTTTTAATAAAAAAAAATAATTAAAAATAAATCAGTTTAATTGGTCAAATAGGCCTTCCTTCAACCCAGTTTCCACTTCTAGTTGTACTGGTATGAGATTGCCAGATCAAGCCTGATTTAGAAAGCTAAGCAGGCTTGACCCTGGGTAGTTCTTGGATGGGAGACCACCTGATCCTGTAAGCTTTTCAGTTTTATTCCTCATATAGTTTTTTTTTTTTTTAAATAAAGAAAATAAATAAAAAATAAATTATTTTAATTTGTCAAATAGGCCTTCCTTCAACCTAGTTTCCACTTCTAGTTGTACTGGTTTGAGAGTGCCAGATCAAGCCTGATTTAGAAAGCTAAGCAGGCTTGACCCTGGGTAGTGCTTGGATGGGAGACCACCTGATCCTGTAAGCTTTTCAGTTTTATTCCTCATATAGTTTTTTTTTTTTTAAATAAAGAAAATAAATTAAAAATAAATCATTTTAATTGGTCAAATAGGCCTTCCTTCAACCCAGCTTCCACTTCTAGTTGTACTGGTATGAGAGTGCCAGATCAAGCCTGATTTAGAAAGCTAAGCAGGCTTGACCCTGGGTAGTGCTTGGATGGGAGCCCACCTGATCCTGTAAGCTTTTCAGTTTTATTCCTCATATAGTTTTTTTTTTTTTTTAAATAAAAAAAAATAATTAAAAATAAATCAGTTTAACTGGTCAAATAGGCCTACCTTCAACCCAGTTTCCACTTCAAGTTGTACTGGTATGAGATTGCAAGATCAAGCCTGATTTAGAAAGCTAAGCAGGCTTGACCCTAGATAGTGCTTGGATGGGAGACCACCTGATCCTGTAAGCTTTTCAGTTTTATTCCTCATATAGTTTTTTTTTTTTTTTTAAATAAGAAAATAAATTAAAAATAAATCATTTTAATTGGTCAAATAGGCCTTCCTTCAGCCCACTTTCCACTTCTAGTTGTACTGGTATAAGAGTGCCAGATCAAGCCTGATTTAAAAAGCTAAGCAGGCTTGACCCTGGGTAGTGCTTGGTTGGGAGACCACCTGATCCTGTAAGCTATTCAATTTTATTCCTCATATAGTTATTTTTTTTTTAAATAAAGAAAATAAATTAAAAATAAATCATTTTAATTGGTCAAATAGGCCTTCCTTCAACCCAGTTTCCACTTCTAGTTGTACTGGTGTGAGAGTGCCAGATCAAGCCTGATTTAGAAAGCTAAGCAGGCTTGACCCTGGGTAGTGCTTGGATGGGAGACCACCTGATCCTGTAAGCTTTATTCCTCATATAGTTTTTTTTTTTTTTTTTTTTTTTTTTTTTTAAAATAAGAAAATAAATTAAAATTAAATCATTTTAATTGGTCAAATAGGCCTTCCTTTAGCCCACTTTCCACTTCTAGTTGTACTGGTATAAGAGTGCCAGATCAAGCCTGATTTAAAAAGCTAAGCAGGCTTGACCCTGGGTAGTGCTTGGATGGGAGACCACCTGATCCTGTAAGCTTTTCAGTTTTATTCCTCATATAGTTTTTTTATTATTTTTTTTAATAAAAAAAAATAATTAAAAATAAATCAGTTTAATTGGTCAAATAGGCCTTCCTTCAACCCAGTTTCCACTTCTAGTTGTACTTGTGTGAGATTGCCAGATCAAGCCTGATTTAGAAAGCTAAGCAGGCTTGACCCTGGGTAGTGCTTGGATGGGAGACCACCTGATCCTGTAAGCTTTTCAGTTTTATTCCTCATATAGTTTTTTTTTTTTTAAATAAAGAAAATAAATAAAAAATAAATTATTTTAATTTGTCAAATAGGCCTTCCTTCAACCTAGTTTCCACTTCTAGTTGTACTGGTTTGAGAGTGCCAGATCAAGCCTGATTTAGAAAGCTAAGCAGGCTTGACCCTGGGTAGTGCTTGGATGGGAGACCACCTGATCCTGTAAGCTTTTCAGTTTTATTCCTCATATAGTTTTTTTTTTTTTTAAATAAAGAAAATAAATTAAAAATAAATCATTTTAATTGGTCAAATAGGCCTTCCTTCAACCCAGTTTCCACTTCTAGTTGTACTGGTATGAGAGTGCCAGATCAAGCCTGATTTAGAAAGCTAAGCAGGCTTGACCCTGGGTAGTGCTTGGATGGGAGACCACCTGATCCTGTAAGCTTTTCAGTTTTATTCCTCATATAGTTTTTTTTTTTTTTTTAATAAAAAAAAATAATTAAAAATAAATCAGTTTAACTGGTCAAATAGGCCTACCTTCAACCCAGTTTCCACTTCTAGTTGTACTGGTATGAGATTGCCAGATCAAGCCTGATTTAGAAAGCTAAGCAGGCTTGACCCTAGATAGTGCTTGGATGGGAGACCACCTGATCCTGTAACCTTTTCAGTTTTATTCCTCATATAGTTTTTTTTTTTTTTTTAAATAAGAAAATAAATTAAAAATAAATCATTTTAATTGGTCAAATAGGCCTTCCTTCAGCCCACTTTCCACTTCTAGTTGTACTGGTATAAGAGTGCCAGATCAAGCCTGATTTAAAAAGCTAAGCAGGCTTGACCCTGGGTAGTGCTTGGTTGGGAGACCACCTGATCCTGTAAGCTATTCAGTTTTATTCCTCATATAGTTTTTTTATTATTTTTTTTAATAAAAAAAAATAATTAAAAATAAATCAGTTTAATTGGTCAAATAGGCCTTCCTTCAACCCAGTTTCCACTTCTAGTTGTACTTGTATGAGATTGCCAGATCAAGCCTGATTTAGAAAGCTAAGCAGGCTTGACCCTGGGTAGTGCTTGGATGGGAGACCACCTGATCCTGTAAGCTTTTCAGTTTTATTCCTCATATAGTTTTTTTTTTTTTAAATAAAGAAAATAAATAAAAAATAAATTATTTTAATTTGTCAAATAGGCCTTCCTTCAACCTAGTTTCCACTTCTAGTTGTACTGGTTTGAGAGTGCCAGATCAAGCCTGATTTAGAAAGCTAAGCAGGCTTGACCCTGGGTAGTGCTTGGATGGGAGACCACCTGATCCTGTAAGCTATTCAGTTTTATTCCTCATATAGTTTTTTTTTTTTTTAAATAAAGAAAATAAATTAAAAAATAAATCATTTTAATTGGTCAAATAGGCCTTCCTTCAACCCAGTTTCCACTTCTAGTTGTACTGGTATGAGAGTGCCAGATCAAGCCTGATTTAGAAAGCTAAGCAGGCTTGACCCTGGGTAGTGCTTGGATGGGAGCCCACCTGATCCTGTAAGCTTTTCAGTTTTATTCCTCATATAGTTTTTTTTTTTTTTTTAATAAAAAAAAATAATTAAAAATAAATCAGTTTAACTGGTCAAATAGGCCTACCTTCAACCCAGTTTCCACTTCTAGTTGTACTGGTATGAGATTGCCAGATCAAGCCTGATTTAGAAAGCTAAGCAGGCTTGACCCTAGATAGTGCTTGGATGGGAGACCACCTGATCCTGTAACCTTTTCAGTTTTATTCCTCATATAGTTTTTTTTTTTTTTTTAAATAAGAAAATAAATTAAAAATAAATCATTTTAATTGGTCAAATAGGCCTTCCTTCAGCCCACTTTCCACTTCTAGTTGTACTGGTATAAGAGTGCCAGATCAAGCCTGATTTAAAAAGCTAAGCAGGCTTGACCCTGGGTAGTGCTTGGTTGGGAGACCACCTGATCCTGTAAGCTATTCAGTTTTATTCCTCATATAGTTATTTTTTTTTTAAATAAAGAAAATAAATTAAAAATAAATCATTTTAATTGGTCAAATAGGCCTTCCTTCAACCCAGTTTCCACTTCTAGTTGTACTGGTGTGAGAGTGCCAGATCAAGCCTGATTGAGAAAGCTAAGCAGGCTTGACCCTGGGTAGTGCTTGGATGGGAGACCACCTGATCCTGTAAGCTATTCAGTTTTATTCCTCATATAGTTTTTTTTTTTTTAAATAAAGAAAATAAATTAAAAAATAAATCATTTTAATTGGTCAAATAGGCCTTCCTTCAACCCAGTTTCCACTTCTAGTTGTACTGGTGTGAGAGTGCCGGATCAAGCCTGATTTAGAAAGCTAAGCAGGCTTGACCCTGGGTAGTGCTTGGATGGGAGACCACCTGATCCTGTAAGCTTTTCAGTTTTATTCCTCATATAGTTTTTTTTTTTAAATAAAGAAAATAAATTAAAAATAAATCATTTTAATTGGTCAAATAGGCCTTCCTTCAACCCAGTTTCCACTTCTAGTTGTACTGGTATGAGAGTGCCAGATCAAGCCTGATTTAGAAAGCTAAGCAGGCTTGACCCTGGGTAGTGCTTGGATGGGAGACCACCTGATCCTGTAAGCTTTATTCCTCATATAGTTTTTTTTTTTTTTTTTTTTTTTTTTTTTTTAAAAAAAAAAATAAGAAAATAAATTAAAATTAAATCATTTTAATTGGTCAAATAGGCCTTCCTTCAACCCAGTTTCCACTTCTAGTTGTACTGGTGTGAGAGTGCCAGATCAAGCCTGATTTAGAAAGCTAAGCAGGCTTGACCCTGGGTAGTGCTTGGATGGGAGACCACCTGATCCTGTAAGCTTTTCAGTTTTATTCCTCATATAGTTTTTTCATTTTTTTTTTTAATAAAAAAAAATAATTAAAAATAAATCAGTTTAATTGGTCAAATAGGCCTTCCTTCAACCCAGTTTCCACTTCTAGTTGTACTGGTATGAGATTGCCAGATCAAGCCTGATTTAGAAAGCTAAGCAGGCTTGACCCTGGGTAGTGCTTGGATGGGAGACCACCTGATCCTGTAAGCTTTTCAGTTTTATTCCTCATGTAGTTTTTTTTTTTTAAAATAAAGAAAATAAATAAAAAATAAATTATTTTAATTTGTCAAATAGGCCTTCCTTCAACCTAGTTTCCACTTCTAGTTGTACTGGTTTGAGAGTGCCAGATCAAGCCTGATTTAGAAAGCTAAGCAGGCTTGACCCTGGGTAGTGCTTGGATGGGAGACCACCTGATCCTGTAAGCTTTTCAGTTTTATTCCTCATATAGTTTTTTTTTTTTTTAAATAAAGAAAATAAATTAAAAATAAATCATTTTAATTGGTCAAATAGGCCTTCCTTCAACCCAGTTTCCACTTCTAGTTGTACTGGTGTGAGAGTGCCAGATCAAGCCTGATTTAGAAAGCTAAGCACGCTTGACCCTGGGTAGTGCTTGGATGGGAGACCACCTGATCCTGTAAGCTTTTCAGTTTTATTCCTCATATAGTTTTTTTATTTTTTTTTTTAATAAAAAAAAATAATTAAAAATAAATCAGTTTAATTGGTCAAATAGGCCTTCCTTCAACCCAGTTTCCACTTCTAGTTGTACTGGTATGAGATTGCCAGATCAAGCCTGATTTAGAAAGCTAAGCAGGCTTGACCCTGGGTAGTTCTTGGATGGGAGACCACCTGATCCTGTAAGCTTTTCAGTTTTATTCCTCATATAGTTTTTTTTTTTTTTAAATAAAGAAAATAAATAAAAAATAAATTATTTTAATTTGTCAAATAGGCCTTCCTTCAACCTAGTTTCCACTTCTAGTTGTACTGGTTTGAGAGTGCCAGATCAAGCCTGATTTAGAAAGCTAAGCAGGCTTGACCCTGGGTAGTGCTTGGATGGGAGACCACCTGATCCTGTAAGCTTTTCAGTTTTATTCCTCATATAGTTTTTTTTTTTTTAAATAAAGAAAATAAATTAAAAATAAATCATTTTAATTGGTCAAATAGGCCTTCCTTCAACCCAGCTTCCACTTCTAGTTGTACTGGTATGAGAGTGCCAGATCAAGCCTGATTTAGAAAGCTAAGCAGGCTTGACCCTGGGTAGTGCTTGGATGGGAGCCCACCTGATCCTGTAAGCTTTTCAGTTTTATTCCTCATATAGTTTTTTTTTTTTTTTAAATAAAAAAAAATAATTAAAAATAAATCAGTTTAACTGGTCAAATAGGCCTACCTTCAACCCAGTTTCCACTTCAAGTTGTACTGGTATGAGATTGCAAGATCAAGCCTGATTTAGAAAGCTAAGCAGGCTTGACCCTAGATAGTGCTTGGATGGGAGACCACCTGATCCTGTAAGCTTTTCAGTTTTATTCCTCATATAGTTTTTTTTTTTTTTTTAAATAAGAAAATAAATTAAAAATAAATCATTTTAATTGGTCAAATAGGCCTTCCTTCAGCCCACTTTCCACTTCTAGTTGTACTGGTATAAGAGTGCCAGATCAAGCCTGATTTAAAAAGCTAAGCAGGCTTGACCCTGGGTAGTGCTTGGTTGGGAGACCACCTGATCCTGTAAGCTATTCAATTTTATTCCTCATATAGTTATTTTTTTTTTAAATAAAGAAAATAAATTAAAAATAAATCATTTTAATTGGTCAAATAGGCCTTCCTTCAACCCAGTTTCCACTTCTAGTTGTACTGGTGTGAGAGTGCCAGATCAAGCCTGATTTAGAAAGCTAAGCAGGCTTGACCCTGGGTAGTGCTTGGATGGGAGACCACCTGATCCTGTAAGCTTTATTCCTCATATAGTTTTTTTTTTTTTTTTTTTTTTTTTTTTTAAAAAAAAAATAAGAAAATAAATTAAAATTAAATCATTTTAATTGGTCAAATAGGCCTTCCTTTAGCCCACTTTCCACTTCTAGTTGTACTGGTATAAGAGTGCCAGATCAAGCCTGATTTAAAAAGCTAAGCAGGCTTGACCCTGGGTAGTGCTTGGATGGGAGACCACCTGATCCTGTAAGCTTTTCAGTTTTATTCCTCATATAGTTTTTTTATTATTTTTTTTAATAAAAAAAAATAATTAAAAATAAATCAGTTTAATTGGTCAAATAGGCCTTCCTTCAACCCAGTTTCCACTTCTAGTTGTACTTGTGTGAGATTGCCAGATCAAGCCTGATTTAGAAAGCTAAGCAGGCTTGACCCTGGGTAGTGCTTGGATGGGAGACCACCTGATCCTGTAAGCTTTTCAGTTTTATTCCTCATATAGTTTTTTTTTTTTTAAATAAAGAAAATAAATAAAAAATAAATTATTTTAATTTGTCAAATAGGCCTTCCTTCAACCTAGTTTCCACTTCTAGTTGTACTGGTTTGAGAGTGCCAGATCAAGCCTGATTTAGAAAGCTAAGCAGGCTTGACCCTGGGTAGTGCTTGGATGGGAGACCACCTGATCCTGTAAGCTATTCAGTTTTATTCCTCATATAGTTTTTTTTTTTTTTAAATAAAGAAAATAAATTAAAAAATAAATCATTTTAATTGGTCAAATAGGCCTTCCTTCAACCCAGTTTCCACTTCTAGTTGTACTGGTATGAGAGTGCCAGATCAAGCCTGATTTAGAAAGCTAAGCAGGCTTGACCCTGGGTAGTGCTTGGATGGGAGCCCACCTGATCCTGTAAGCTTTTCAGTTTTATTCCTCATATAGTTTTTTTTTTTTTTTTAATAAAAAAAAATAATTAAAAATAAATCAGTTTAACTGGTCAAATAGGCCTACCTTCAACCCAGTTTCCACTTCTAGTTGTACTGGTATGAGATTGCCAGATCAAGCCTGATTTAGAAAGCTAAGCAGGCTTGACCCTAGATAGTGCTTGGATGGGAGACCACCTGATCCTGTAACCTTTTCAGTTTTATTCCTCATATAGTTTTTTTTTTTTTTTTAAATAAGAAAATAAATTAAAAATAAATCATTTTAATTGGTCAAATAGGCCTTCCTTCAGCCCACTTTCCACTTCTAGTTGTACTGGTATAAGAGTGCCAGATCAAGCCTGATTTAAAAAGCTAAGCAGGCTTGACCCTGGGTAGTGCTTGGTTGGGAGACCACCTGATCCTGTAAGCTATTCAGTTTTATTCCTCATATAGTTTTTTTATTATTTTTTTTAATAAAAAAAAATAATTAAAAATAAATCAGTTTAATTGGTCAAATAGGCCTTCCTTCAACCCAGTTTCCACTTCTAGTTGTACTTGTATGAGATTGCCAGATCAAGCCTGATTTAGAAAGCTAAGCAGGCTTGACCCTGGGTAGTGCTTGGATGGGAGACCACCTGATCCTGTAAGCTTTTCAGTTTTATTCCTCATATAGTTTTTTTTTTTTTAAATAAAGAAAATAAATAAAAAATAAATTATTTTAATTTGTCAAATAGGCCTTCCTTCAACCTAGTTTCCACTTCTAGTTGTACTGGTTTGAGAGTGCCAGATCAAGCCTGATTTAGAAAGCTAAGCAGGCTTGACCCTGGGTAGTGCTTGGATGGGAGACCACCTGATCCTGTAAGCTATTCAGTTTTATTCCTCATATAGTTTTTTTTTTTTTTAAATAAAGAAAATAAATTAAAAAATAAATCATTTTAATTGGTCAAATAGGCCTTCCTTCAACCCAGTTTCCACTTCTAGTTGTACTGGTATGAGAGTGCCAGATCAAGCCTGATTTAGAAAGCTAAGCAGGCTTGACCCTGGGTAGTGCTTGGATGGGAGCCCACCTGATCCTGTAAGCTTTTCAGTTTTATTCCTCATATAGTTTTTTTTTTTTTTTTAATAAAAAAAAATAATTAAAAATAAATCAGTTTAACTGGTCAAATAGGCCTACCTTCAACCCAGTTTCCACTTCTAGTTGTACTGGTATGAGATTGCCAGATCAAGCCTGATTTAGAAAGCTAAGCAGGCTTGACCCTAGATAGTGCTTGGATGGGAGACCACCTGATCCTGTAACCTTTTCAGTTTTATTCCTCATATAGTTTTTTTTTTTTTTTTAAATAAGAAAATAAATTAAAAATAAATCATTTTAATTGGTCAAATAGGCCTTCCTTCAGCCCACTTTCCACTTCTAGTTGTACTGGTATAAGAGTGCCAGATCAAGCCTGATTTAAAAAGCTAAGCAGGCTTGACCCTGGGTAGTGCTTGGTTGGGAGACCACCTGATCCTGTAAGCTATTCAGTTTTATTCCTCATATAGTTATTTTTTTTTTAAATAAAGAAAATAAATTAAAAATAAATCATTTTAATTGGTCAAATAGGCCTTCCTTCAACCCAGTTTCCACTTCTAGTTGTACTGGTGTGAGAGTGCCAGATCAAGCCTGATTGAGAAAGCTAAGCAGGCTTGACCCTGGGTAGTGCTTGGATGGGAGACCACCTGATCCTGTAAGCTATTCAGTTTTATTCCTCATATAGTTTTTTTTTTTTTAAATAAAGAAAATAAATTAAAAAATAAATCATTTTAATTGGTCAAATAGGCCTTCCTTCAACCCAGTTTCCACTTCTAGTTGTACTGGTGTGAGAGTGCCGGATCAAGCCTGATTTAGAAAGCTAAGCAGGCTTGACCCTGGGTAGTGCTTGGATGGGAGACCACCTGATCCTGTAAGCTTTTCAGTTTTATTCCTCATATAGTTTTTTTTTTTAAATAAAGAAAATAAATTAAAAATAAATCATTTTAATTGGTCAAATAGGCCTTCCTTCAACCCAGTTTCCACTTCTAGTTGTACTGGTATGAGAGTGCCAGATCAAGCCTGATTTAGAAAGCTAAGCAGGCTTGACCCTGGGTAGTGCTTGGATGGGAGACCACCGGATCCTGTAAGCTTTTCAATTTTATTCCTCATATAGTTTTTTTTTTTTTTTTTTTTTAAATAAAAAAAAAAAATTAAAAATAAATCAGTTTAATTGGTCAAATAGGCCTTTCTTCAGCCCACTTTCCGCTTCTAGTTGTACTGGTATAAGAGTGCCAGATCAAGCCTGATTTAGAAAGCTAAACAGGCTTGACCCTGGGTAGTGCTTGGATGGGAGACCACCTGATCCTGTAAGCTATTCAGTTTTATTCCTCATATAGTTTTCTTTTTTTTTAAATAAAGAAAATAAATTAAAAATAAATCATTTTAATTGGTCAAATAGGCCTTCCTTCAACCCAGTTTCCACTTCTAGTTGTACTGGTGTGAGAGTGCCAGATCAAGCCTGATTTAGAAAGCTAAGCAGGCTTGACCCTGGGTAGTGTTTGGATGGGAGACCACCTGATCCTGTAAGCTATTCAGTTTTATTCCTCATATAGTTTTTTTTTTTTTTAAATAAAGAAAATAAATTAAAAATAAATCATTTTAATTGGTCAAATAGGCCTTCCTTCAACCCAGTTTCCACTTCTAGTTGTACTGGTGTGAGAGTGCCAGATCAAGCCTGATTTAGAAAGCTAAGCAGGCTTGACCCTGGGTAGTGCTTGGATGGGAGACCACCTGATCCTGTAAGCTTTTCAGTTTTATTCCTCATATAGTTTTTTTATTTTTTTAAAATAAGAAAATAAATTAAAAATAAATCATTTTAATTGGTCAAATAGGCCTTCCTTCAGCCCACTTTCCACTTCTAGTTGTACTGGTATAAGAGTGCCAGATCAAGCCTGATTTAAAAAGCTAAGCAGGCTTGACCCTGGGTAGTGCTTGGATGGGAAACCACCTGATCCTGTAAGCTTTTCAGTTTTATTCCTCATATAGTTTTTTTTTTTAAATAAAGAAAATAAATTAAAAAGAAATCATTTTAATTGGTCAAATAGGCCTTCCTTCAACCCAGTTTCCACTTCTAGTTGTACTGGTATGAGAGTGCCAGATCAAGCCTGATTTAGAAAGCTAAGCAGGCTTGACCCTGGGTAGTGCTTGGATGGGAGACCACCTGATCCTGTAAGCTTTTCAGTTTTATTCCTCATATAGTTTTTTTTTTTTTAAATAAAGAAAATAAATAAAAAATAAATTATTTTAATTTGTCAAATAGGCCTTCCTTCAACCCAGTTTCCACTTCTAGTTGTACTGGTGTGAGAGTGCCAGATCAAGCCTGATTTAGAAAGCTAAGCAGGCTTGACCCTGGGTAGTGCTTGGATGGGAGACCACCTGATCCTGTAAGCTTTTCAGTTTTATTCCTCATATAGTTTTTTTTTTTTTTTTTAAAAAAATAAGAAAATAAATTTAAAATACATCATTTTAATTGGTCAAATAGGCCTTCCTTCAGCCCACTTTCCACTTCTAGTTGTACTGGTATAAGAGTGCCAGATCAAGCCTGATTTAAAAAGCTAAGCAGGCTTGACCCTGGGTAGTGCTTGGATGGGAGACCACCTGATCCTGTAAGCTATTCAGTTTTATTCCTCATATAGTTTTTTTTTTTTTTAAATAAAGAAAATAAATTAAAAATAAATCATTTTAATTGTTCAAATATTCCTTCCTTCAACCCAGTTTCCACTTCTAGTTGTACTGGTGTGAGAGTGCCAGATCAAGCCTGATTTAGAAAGCTAAGCAGGCTTGACCCTGGGTAGTGCTTGGATGGGAGACCACCTGATCCTGTAAGCTTTTCAGTTTTATTCCTCATATAGTTTTTTTATATTTTTTTTTAATGAAAAAAAATAATTAAAAATAAATCAGTTTAATTGGTCAAATAGGCCTTCCTTCAACCCAGCTTCCACTTCTAGTTGTACTGGTATGAGAGTGCCAGATCAAGCCTGATTTAGAAAGCTAAACAGGCTTGACCCTGGGTAGTGCTTGGATGGGAGACCACCTGATCCTGTAAGCTTTTCAGTTTTATTCCTCATATAGTTTTTTTTTTTTTTTAAATAAAAAAAAATAATTAAAAATAAATCAGTTTAATTGGTCAAATAGGCCTTCCTTCAGCCCACTTTCCACTTCTAGTTGTACTGGTATAAGAGTGCCAGATCAAGCCTGATTTAAAAAGCTAAGCAGGCTTGACCCTGGGTAGTGCTTGGTTGGGAGACCACCTGATCCTTTAAGCTATTCAGTTTTATTCCTCATATAGTTATTTTTTTTTTAAATAAAGAAAATAAATTAAAAATAAATCATTTTAATTGGTCAAATAGGCCTTCCTTCAACCCAGTTTCCACTTCTAGTTGTACTGGTGTGAGAGTGCCAGATCAAGCCTGATTGAGAAAGCTAAGCAGGCTTGACCCTGGGTAGTGCTTGGATGGGAGACCACCTGATCCTGTAAGCTATTCAGTTTTATTCCTCATATAGTTTTTTTTTTTTTTAAATAAAGAAAATAAATTAAAAAATAAATCATTTTAATTGGTCAAATAGGCCTTCCTTCAACCCAGTTTCCACTTCTAGTTGTACTGGTGTGAGAGTGCCGGATCAAGCCTGATTTAGAAAGCTAAGCAGGCTTGACCCTGGGTAGTGCTTGGATGGGAGACCACCTGATCCTGTAAGCTTTTCAGTTTTATTCCTCATATAGTTTTTTTTTTTTAAATAAAGAAAATAAATTAAAAATAAATCATTTTAATTGGTCAAATAGGCCTTCCTTCAACCCAGTTTCCACTTCTAGTTGTACTGGTATGAGAGTGCCAGATCAAGCCTGATTTAGAAAGCTAAGCAGGCTTGACCCTGGGTAGTGCTTGGATGGGAGACCACCGGATCCTGTAAGCTTTTCAATTTTATTCCTCATATAGTTTTTTTTTTTTTTTTTTTTTTTTTAAAAAAAAAAAATTAAAAATAAATCAGTTTAATTGGTCAAATAGGCCCTTCTTCAGCACACTTTCCGCTTCTAGTTGTACTGGTATAAGAGTGCCAGATCAAGCCTGATTTAGAAAGCTAAACAGGCTTGACTCTGGGTAGTGCTTGGATGGGAGACCACCTGATCCTGTAAGCTTTTCAGTTGTATTCCTCATATAGTTTTTTTTTTTTTTTTTTTTTTTTTTTTTTTTTAAAATAAGAAAATAAATTAAAAATAAATCATTTTAATTGGTCAAATAGGCCTTCCTTCAACCCAGTTTCCACTTCTAGTTGTACTGGTGTGAGAGTGCCAGATCAAGCCTGATTTAGAAAGCTAAGCAGGCTTGACCCTGGGTAGTGCTTGGATGGGAGACCACCTGATCCTGTAAGCTTTTCAGTTTTATTCCTCATATAGTTTTTTTTTTTAAATAAAGAAAATAAATTAAAAATAAATCATTTTAATTGGTCAAATAGGCCTTCCTTCAACCCAGTTTCCACTTCTAGTTGTACTGGTATAAGAGTGCCAGATCAAGCCTGATTTAAAAAGCTAAGCAGGCTTGACCCTGGGTAGTGCTTGGATGGGAGACTACCTGATCCTGTAAGCTTTTCAGTTTTATTCCTCATATAGTTTTTTTTTTTTTTTTAATAAAAAAAAATAATTAAAAATAAATCAGTTTAACTGGTCAAATAGGCCTTCCTTCAACCCAGTTTCCACTTCTAGTTGTACTGGTATGAGATTGCCAGATCAAGCCTGATTTAAAAAGCTAAGCAGGCTTGACCATGGGTAGTGCTTGGATGGGAGACCACCTGATCCTGTAAGCTTTTCAGTTTTATTCCTCATATAGTTTTTTTTTTTTAAATAAAGAAAATAAATTAAAAATAAATCATTTTAATTGGTCAAATAGGCCTTCCTTCAACCCAGTTTCCACTTCTAGTTGTACTGGTATGAGAGTGCCAGATCAAGCCTGATTTAGAAAGCTAAGCAGGCTTGACCCTGGGTAGTGCTTGGATGGGAGATCACCTGATCCTGTAAGCTTTTCAGTTTTATTCCTCATATAGTTTTTTTTTTTTTAAATAAAGAAAATAAATAAAAAATAAATTATTTTAATTTGTCAAATAGGCCTTCCTTCAACCTAGCTTCCACTTCTAGTTGTACTGGTATGAGAGTGCCAGATCAAGCCTGATTTAGAAAGCTAAGCAGGCTTGACCCTGGGTAGTGCTTGGATGGGAGACCACCTGATCCTGTAAGCTTTTCAGTTTTATTCCTCATATAGTTTTTTTTTTTTTTTTAAATAAGAAAATAAATTAAAAATAAATCATTTTAATTGGTCAAATAGGCCTTCCTTCAGCCCACTTTCCACTTCTAGTTGTACTGGTATAAGAGTGCCAGATCAAGCCTGATTTAAAAAGCTAAGCAGGCTTGACCCTGGGTAGTGCTTGGATGGGAGACCACCTGATCCTGTAAGCTTTTCAGTTTTATTCCTCATATAGTTTTTTTATTATTAAAGAAAATAAATTAAAAATAAATCATTTTAATTGGTCAAATAGGCCTTCCTTCAACCCAGTTTCCACTACTAGTTGTACTGGTGTGAGAGTGCCAGATTAAGCCTGATTTCGAAAGCTAAGCAGGCTTGACCCTGGGTAGTGCTTGGATTGGAGACCACCTGATCCTGTAAGCTTTTCAGTTTTATTCCTCATATAGTTTTTTTTTTTAAATAAAGAAAATAAATTAAAAAGAAATCATTTTAATTGGTCAAATAGGCCTTCCTTCAACCCAGTTTCCACTTCTAGTTGTACTGGTATAAGAGTGCCAGATCAAGCCTGATTTAAAAAGCTAAGCAGGCTTGACCCTGGGTAGTGCTTGGGTGGGAGACTACCTGATCCTGTAAGCTTTTCAGTTTTATTCCTCATATAGTTTTTTTTTTTTTTTTAATAAAAAAAAATAATTAAAAATAAATCAGTTTAACTGGTCAAATAGGCCTTCCTTCAACCCAGTTTCCACTTCTAGTTGTACTGGTATGAGATTGCCAGATCAAGCCTGATTTAAAAAGCTAAGCAGGCTTGACCCTGGGTAGTGCTTGGATGGGAGACCACCTGATCCTGTAAGCTTTTCAGTTTTATTCCTCATATAGTTTTTTTTTTTTAAATAAAGAAAATAAATTAAAAATAAATCATTTTAATTGGTCAAATAGGCCTTCCTTCAACCCAGTTTCCACTTCTAGTTGTACTGGTATGAGAGTGCCAGATCAAGCCTGATTTAGAAAGCTAAGCAGGCTTGACCCTGGGTAGTGCTTGGATGGGAGACCACCTGATCCTGTAAGCTTTTCAGTTTTATTCCTCATATAGTTTTTTTTTTTAAATAGAGAAAATAAATTAAAAATAAATCATTTTAATTGGTCAAATAGGCCTTCCTTCAACCCAGTTTCCACTTCTAGTTGTACTGGTATAAGAGTGCCAGATCAAGCCTGATTTAAAAAGCTAAGCAGGCTTGACCCTGGGTAGTGCTTGGATGGGAGACTACCTGATCCTGTAAGCTTTTCAGTTTTATTCCTCATATAGTTTTTTTTTTTTTTTTAATAAAAAAAAATAATTAAAAATAAATCAGTTTAACTGGTCAAATAGGCCTTCCTTCAACCCAGTTTCCACTTCTAGTTGTACTGGTATGAGATTGCCAGATCAAGCCTGATTTAAAAAGCTAAGCAGGCTTGACCCTGGGTAGTGCTTGGATGGGAGACCACCTGATCCTGTAAGCTTTTCAGTTTTATTCCTCATATAGTTTTTTTTTTTTAAATAAAGAAAATAAATTAAAAATAAATCATTTTAATTGGTCAAATAGGCCTTCCTTCAACCCAGTTTCCACTTCTAGTTGTACTGGTATGAGAGTGCCAGATCAAGCCTGATTTAGAAAGCTAAGCAGGCTTGACCCTGGGTAGTGCTTGGATGGGAGATCACCTGATCCTGTAAGCTTTTCAGTTTTATTCCTCATATAGTTTTTTTTTTTTTAAATAAAGAAAATAAATAAAAAATAAATTATTTTAATTTGTCAAATAGGCCTTCCTTCAACCTAGTTTCCACTTCTAGTTGTACTGGTATGAGAGTGCCAGATCAAGCCTGATTTAGAAAGCTAAGCAGGCTTGACCCTGGGTAGTGCTTGGATGGGAGACCACCTGATCCTGTAAGCTTTTCAGTTTTATTCCTCATATAGTTTTTTTTTTTTTTTTAAATAAGAAAATAAATTAAAAATAAATCATTTTAATTGGTCAAATAGGCCTTCCTTCAGCCCACTTTCCACTTCTAGTTGTACTGGTATAAGAGTGCCAGATCAAGCCTGATTTAAAAAGCTAAGCAGGCTTGACCCTGGGTAGTGCTTGGATGGGAGACCACCTGATCCTGTAAGCTATTCAGTTTTATTCCCCATATAGTTTTTTTTTTTTTTAATTAAAGAAAATAAATTAAAAATAAGTCATTTTAATTGGTCAAATAGGCCTTCCTTCAACCCAGTTTCCACTTCTAGTTGTACTGGTGTGAGAGTGCCAGATCAAGCCTGATTTAGAAAGCTAAGCAGGCTTGACCCTGGGTAGTGCTTGGATGGGAGACCACCTGATCCTGTAAGCTTTTCAGTTTTATTCCTCATATAGTTTTTTTTTTTAAATAAAGAAAATAAATTAAAAAGAAATCATTTTAATTGGTCAAATAGGCCTTCCTTCAACCCAGTTTCCACTTCTAGTTGTACTGGTATAAGAGTGCCAGATCAAGCCTGATTTAAAAAGCTAAGCAGGCTTGACCCTGGGTAGTGCTTGGATGGGAGACTACCTGATCCTGTAAGCTTTTCAGTTTTATTCCTCATATAGTTTTTTTTTTTTTTTAAATAAAAAAAAATAATTAAAAATAAATCAGTTTAACTGGTCAAATAGGCCTTCCTTCAACCCAGTTTCCACTTCTAGTTGTACTGGTATGAGATTGCCAGATCAAGCCTGATTTAAAAAGCTAAGCAGGCTTGACCCTGGGTAGTGCTTGGATGGGAGACCACCTGATCCTGTAAGCTTTTCAGTTTTATTCCTCATATAGTTTTTTTTTTTTAAATAAAGAAAATAAATTAAAAATAAATCATTTTAATTGGTCAAATAGGCCTTCCTTCAACCCAGTTTCCACTTCTAGTTGTACTGGTATGAGAGTGCCAGATCAAGCCTGATTTAGAAAACTAAGCAGGCTTGACCCTGGGTAGTGCTTGGATGGGAGACCACCTGATCCTGTAAGCTTTTCAGTTTTATTCCTCATATAGTTTTTTTTTTTAAATAAAGAAAATAAATTAAAAAGAAATCATTTTAATTGGTCAAATAGGCCTTCCTTCAACCCAGTTTCCACTTCTAGTTGTACTGGTATAAGAGTGCCAGATCAAGCCTGATTTAAAAAGCTAAGCAGGCTTGACCCTGGGTAGTGCTTGGATGGGAGACTACCTGATCCTGTAAGCTTTTCAGTTTTATTCCTCATATAGTTTTTTTTTTTTTTTTAATAAAAAAAAATAATTAAAAATAAATCAGTTTAACTGGTCAAATAGGCCTTCCTTCAACCCAGTTTCCACTTCTAGTTGTACTGGTATGAGATTGCCAGATCAAGCCTGATTTAAAAAGCTAAGCAGGCTTGACCCTGGGTAGTGCTTGGATGGGAGACCACCTGATCCTGTAAGCTTTTCAGTTTTATTCCTCATATAGTTTTTTTTTTTTAAATAAAGAAAATAAATTAAAAATAAATCATTTTAATTGGTCAAATAGGCCTTCCTTCAACCCAGTTTCCACTTCTAGTTGTACTGGTATGAGAGTGCCAGATCAAGCCTGATTTAGAAAGCTAAGCAGGCTTGACCCTGGGTAGTGCTTGGATGGGAGACCACCTGATCCTGTAAGCTTTTCAGTTTTATTCCTCATATAGTTTTTTTTTTTAAATAGAGAAAATAAATTAAAAATAAATCATTTTAATTGGTCAAATAGGCCTTCCTTCAACCCAGTTTCCACTTCTAGTTGTACTGGTATAAGAGTGCCAGATCAAGCCTGATTTAAAAAGCTAAGCAGGCTTGACCCTGGGTAGTGCTTGGATGGGAGACTACCTGATCCTGTAAGCTTTTCAGTTTTATTCCTCATATAGTTTTTTTTTTTTTTTTAATAAAAAAAAATAATTAAAAATAAATCAGTTTAACTGGTCAAATAGGCCTTCCTTCAACCCAGTTTCCACTTCTAGTTGTACTGGTATGAGATTGCCAGATCAAGCCTGATTTAAAAAGCTAAGCAGGCTTGACCCTGGGTAGTGCTTGGATGGGAGACCACCTGATCCTGTAAGCTTTTCAGTTTTATTCCTCATATAGTTTTTTTTTTTTAAATAAAGAAAATAAATTAAAAATAAATCATTTTAATTGGTCAAATAGGCCTTCCTTCAACCCAGTTTCCACTTCTAGTTGTACTGGTATGAGAGTGCCAGATCAAGCCTGATTTAGAAAGCTAAGCAGGCTTGACCCTGGGTAGTGCTTGGATGGGAGATCACCTGATCCTGTAAGCTTTTCAGTTTTATTCCTCATATAGTTTTTTTTTTTTTAAATAAAGAAAATAAATAAAAAATAAATTATTTTAATTTGTCAAATAGGCCTTCCTTCAACCTAGTTTCCACTTCTAGTTGTACTGGTATGAGAGTGCCAGATCAAGCCTGATTTAGAAAGCTAAGCAGGCTTGACCCTGGGTAGTGCTTGGATGGGAGACCACCTGATCCTGTAAGCTTTTCAGTTTTATTCCTCATATAGTTTTTTTTTTTTTTTTAAATAAGAAAATAAATTAAAAATAAATCATTTTAATTGGTCAAATAGGCCTTCCTTCAGCCCACTTTCCACTTCTAGTTGTACTGGTATAAGAGTGCCAGATCAAGCCTGATTTAAAAAGCTAAGCAGGCTTGACCCTGGGTAGTGCTTGGATGGGAGACCACCTGATCCTGTAAGCTATTCAGTTTTATTCCCCATATAGTTTTTTTTTTTTTTAATTAAAGAAAATAAATTAAAAATAAGTCATTTTAATTGGTCAAATAGGCCTTCCTTCAACCCAGTTTCCACTTCTAGTTGTACTGGTGTGAGAGTGCCAGATCAAGCCTGATTTAGAAAGCTAAGCAGGCTTGACCCTGGGTAGTGCTTGGATGGGAGACCACCTGATCCTGTAAGCTTTTCAGTTTTATTCCTCATATAGTTTTTTTTTTTAAATAAAGAAAATAAATTAAAAAGAAATCATTTTAATTGGTCAAATAGGCCTTCCTTCAACCCAGTTTCCACTTCTAGTTGTACTGGTATAAGAGTGCCAGATCAAGCCTGATTTAAAAAGCTAAGCAGGCTTGACCCTGGGTAGTGCTTGGATGGGAGACTACCTGATCCTGTAAGCTTTTCAGTTTTATTCCTCATATAGTTTTTTTTTTTTTTTTAATAAAAAAAAATAATTAAAAATAAATCAGTTTAACTGGTCAAATAGGCCTTCCTTCAACCCAGTTTCCACTTCTAGTTGTACTGGTATGAGATTGCCAGATCAAGCCTGATTTAAAAAGCTAAGCAGGCTTGACCCTGGGTAGTGCTTGGATGGGAGACCACCTGATCCTGTAAGCTTTTCAGTTTTATTCCTCATATAGTTTTTTTTTTTTAAATAAAGAAAATAAATTAAAAATAAATCATTTTAATTGGTCAAATAGGCCTTCCTTCAACCCAGTTTCCACTTCTAGTTGTACTGGTATGAGAGTGCCAGATCAAGCCTGATTTAGAAAACTAAGCAGGCTTGACCCTGGGTAGTGCTTGGATGGGAGACCACCTGATCCTGTAAGCTTTTCAGTTTTATTCCTCATATAGTTTTTTTTTTTTTTTTTTTTTTTTTTTTTTTTAAAAAAAAAAAAAAAAAAAAAAAAAAAAGAAAATAAATTAAAAATAAATCATTTTAATTGGTCAAATAGGCCTTCCTTCAGCCCACTTTCCACTTCTAGTTGTACTGGTATAAGAGTGCCAGATCAAGCCTGATTTAAAAAGCTAAGCAGGCTTGACCCTGGGTAGTGCTTGGTTAGGAGACCACCTGATCCTGTAAGCTATTCAGTTTTATTCCTCATATAGTTATTTTTTTTTTAAATAAAGAAAATAAATTAAAAATAAATCATTTTAATTGGTCAAATAGGCCTTCCTTCAACCCAGTTTCCACTTCTAGTTGTACTGGTGTGAGAGTGCCAGATCAAGCCTGATTGAGAAAGCTAAGCAGGCTTGACCCTAGGTAGTGTTTGGATGGGAGACCACCTGATCCTGTAAGCTTTTCAGTTTTATTCCTCATATAGTTTTTTTATTTTTTTTTTTAATAAAAAAAAATAATTAAAAATAAATCAGTTTAATTGGTCAAATAGGCCTTCCTTCAACCCAGTTTCCACTTCTAGTTGTACTGGTATGAGATTGCCAGATCAAGCCTGATTTAGAAAGCTAAGCAGGCTTGACCCTGGGTAGTGCTTGGTTGGGAGACCACCTGATCCTGTAAGCTTTTCAGTTTTATTCCTCATATAGTTTTTTTTTTTTTAAATAAAGAAAATAAATAAAAAATAAATTATTTTAATTTGTCAAATAGGCCTTCCTTCAACCTAGTTTCCACTTCTAGTTGTACTGGTTTGAGAGTGCCAGATCAAGCCTGATTTAGAAAGCTAAGCAGGCTTGACCCTGGGTAGTGCTTGGATGGGAGACCACCTGATCCTGTAAGCTTTTCAGTTTTATTCCTCATATAGTTTTTTTTTTTTTTAAATAAAGAAAATAAATTAAAAATAAATCATTTTAATTGGTCAAATAGGCCTTCCTTCAATCCAGCTTCCACTTCTAGTTGTACTGGTATGAGAGTGCCAGATCAAGCCTGATTTAGAAAGCTAAGCAGGCTTGACCCTGGGTAGTGCTTGGATGGGAGCCCACCTGATCCTGTAAGCTTTTCAGTTTTATTCCTCATATAGTTTTTTTTTTTTTTTAAATAAAAAAAAATAATTAAAAATAAATCAGTTTAACTGGTCAAATAGGCCTACCTTCAACCCAGTTTCCACTTCTAGTTGTACTGGTATGAGATTCCCAGATCAAGCCTAATTTAGAAAGCTAAGCAGGCTTGACCCTAGATAGTGCTTGGATGGGAGACCACCTGATCCTGTAAGCTTTTCAGTTTTATTCCTCATATAGTTTTTTTTTTTTTTTTAAATAAGAAAATAAATTAAAAATAAATCATTTTAATTGGTCAAATAGGCCTTCCTTCAGCCCACTTTCCACTTCTAGTTGTACTGGTATAAGAGTGCCAGATCAAGCCTGATTTAAAAAGCTAAGCGGCTTGACCCTGGGTAGTGCTTGGTTGGGAGACCACCTGATCCTGTAAGCTATTCAGTTTTATTCCTTATATAGTTATTTTTTTTTTAAATAAAGAAAATAAATTAAAAATAAATCATTTTAATTGGTCAAATAGGCCTTCCTTCAACCCAGTTTCCACTTCTAGTTGTACTGGTGTGAGAGTGCCAGATCAAGCCTGATTGAGAAAGCTAAGCAGGCTTGACCCTGGGTAGTGTTTGGATGGGAGACCACCTGATCCTGTAAGCTTTTCAGTTTTATTCCTCATATAGTTTTTTTTTTTAAATAAAGAAAATAAATTAAAAATAAATCATTTTAATTGGTCAAATAGGCCTTCCTTCAGCCCACTTTCCGCTTCTAGTTGTACTGGTATAAGAGTGCCAGATCAAGCCTGATTTAAAAAGCTAAGCAGGCTTGACCCTGGGTAGTGCTTGGATGGGAGACCACCTGATCCTGTAAGCTTTTCAGTTTTATTCCTCATATAGTTTTTTTTTTTTAAATAAAGAAAATAGATTAAAAATAAATCATTTTAATTGGTCAAATAGGCCTTCCTTCAACCCAGTTTCCACTTCTAGTTGTACTGGTGTGAGAGCGCCAGATCAAGCCTGATTTAGAAAGCTAAGCAGGCTTGACCCTGGGTAGTGCTTGGATGGGAGACCACCTGATCCTGTAAGCTTTTCAGTTTTATTCCTCATATAGTTTTTTTTTTTTTTTTTTTAAATAAGAAAATAAATTAAAAATAAATCATTTTAATTGGTCAAATAGGCCTTCCTTCAGCCCACTTTCCACTTCTAGTTGTACTGGTATAAGAGTGCCAGATCAAGCCTGATTTAAAAAGCTAAGCAGGCTTGACCCTGGGTAGTGCTTGGATGGGAGACCACCTGATCCTGTAAGCTATTCAGTTTTATTCCTCATATAGTTTTTTTTTTTTTTAAATAAAGAAAATAAATTAAAAATAAATCATTTTAATTGGTCAAATAGGCCTTCCTTCAACCCAGTTTCTACTTCTAGTTGTACTGGTGTGAGAGTGCCAGATCAAGCCTGATTTAGAAAGCTAAGCAGGCTTGACCCTGGGTAGTGCTTGGATGGGAGACCACCTGATCCTGTAAGCTTTTCAGTTTTATTCCTCATATAGTTTTTTTATTTTTTTTTTTAATAAAAAAAAATAATTAAAAATAAATCAGTTTAATTGGTCAAATAGGCCTTCCTTCAACCTAGTTTCCACTTCTAGTTGTACTGGTTTGAGAGTGCCAGATCAAGCCTGATTTAGAAAGCTAAGCAGGCTTGACCCTGGGTAGTGCTTGGATGGGAGACCACCTGATCCTGTAAGCTTTTCAGTTTTATTCCTCATATAGTTTTTTTTTTTTTTAAATAAAGAAAATAAATTAAAAATAAATCATTTTAATTGGTCAAATAGGCCTTCCTTCAATCCAGCTTCCACTTCTAGTTGTACTGGTATGAGAGTGCCAGATCAAGCCTGATTTAGAAAGCTAAGCAGGCTTGACTCTGGGTAGTGCTTGGATGGGAGCCCACCTGATCCTGTAAGCTTTTCAGTTTTATTCCTCATATAGTTTTTTTTTTTTTTTAATAAAAAAAAATAATTAAAAATAAATCAGTTTAACTGGTCAAATAGGCCTACCTTCAACCCAGTTTCCACTTCTAGTTGTACTGGTATGAGATTGCCAGATCAAGCCTGATTTAGAAAGCTAAGCAGGCTTGACCCTAGATAGTGCTTGGATGGGAGACCACCTGATCCTGTAAGCTTTTCAGTTTTATTCCTCATATAGTTTTTTTTTTTTTAAATAAAGAAAATAAATAAAAAATAAATTATTTTAATTTGTCAAATAGGCCTTCCTTCAACCTAGTTTCCACTTCTAGTTGTACTGGTTTGAGAGTGCCAGATCAAGCCTGATTTAGAAAGCTAAGCAGGCTTGACCCTGGGTAGTGCTTGGATGGGAGACCACCTGATCCTGTAAGCTTTTCAGTTTTATTCCTCATATAGTTTTTTTTTTTTTTAAAAAAAGAAAATAAATTAAAAATAAATCATTTTAATTGGTCAAATAGGCCTTCCTTCAACCCAGTTTCCACTTCTAGTTGTACTGGTATGAGAGTGCCAGATCAAGCCTGATTTAGAAAGCTAAGCAGGCTTGACCCTGGGTAGTGCTTGGATGGGAGACCACCTGATCCTGTAAGCTTTTCAGTTTTATTCCTCATATAGTTTTTTTTTTTTTTTTTTTTTTTTTTTTTTTTTTTTTTTTTTTTTTTTTTTAAATAAGAAAATAAATTAAAAATAAATCATTTTAATTGGTCAAATAGGCCTTCCTTCAGCCCACTTTCCACTTCTAGTTGTACTGGTATAAGAGTGCCAGATCAAGCCTGATTTAAAAAGCTAAGCAGGCTTGACCCTGGGTAGTGCTTGGATGGGAGACCACCTGATCCTGTAAGCTATTCAGTTTTATTCCTCATATAGTTTTTTTTTTTTTTAAATAAAGAAAATAAATTAAAAATAAATCATTTTAATTGGTCAAATAGGCCTTCCTTCAACCCAGTTTCTACTTCTAGTTGTACTGGTGTGAGAGTGCCAGATCAAGCCTGATTTAGAAAGCTAAGCAGGCTTGACCCTGGGTAGTGCTTGGATGGGAGACCACCTGATCCTGTAAGCTTTTCAGTTTTATTCCTCATATAGTTTTTTTATTTTTTTTTTTAATAAAAAAAAATAATTAAAAATAAATCAGTTTAATTGGTCAAATAGGCCTTCCTTCAACCCAGTTTCCACTTCTAGTTGTACTGGTATGAGATTGCCAGATCAAGCCTGATTTAGAAAGCTAAGCAGGCTTGACCCTGGGTAGTGCTTGGATGGGAGACCACCTGATCCTGTAAGCTTTTCAGTTTTATTCCTCATATAGTTTTTTTTTTTTTAAATAAAGAAAATAAATAAAAAATAAATTATTTTAATTTGTCAAATAGGCCTTCCTTCAACCTAGTTTCCACTTCTAGTTGTACTGGTTTGAGAGTGCCAGATCAAGCCTGATTTAGAAAGCTAAGCAGGCTTGACCCTGGGTAGTGCTTGGATGGGAGACCACCTGATCCTGTAAGCTTTTCAGTTTTATTCCTCATATAGTTTTTTTTTTTTTAAATAAAGAAAATAAATAAAAAATAAATTATTTTAATTTGTCAAATAGGCCTTCCTTCAACCTAGTTTCCACTTCTAGTTGTACTGGTTTGAGAGTGCCAGATCAAGCCTGATTTAGAAAGCTAAGCAGGCTTGACCCTGGGTAGTGCTTGGATGGGAGACCACCTGATCCTGTAAGCTTTTCAGTTTTATTCCTCATATAGTTTTTTTTTTTTTTTTTTTTTTTTTTAAAAAAAAAAAAAAAAAAAAAAAAAAAAAAAAAAAAGAAAATAAATTAAAAATAAATCATTTTAATTGGTCAAATAGGCCTTCCTTCAGCCCACTTTCCACTTCTAGTTGTACTGGTATAAGAGTGCCAGATCAAGCCTGATTTAAAAAGCTAAGCAGGCTTGACCCTGGGTAGTGCTTGGATGGGAGACCACCTGATCCTGTAAGCTTTTCAGTTTTATTCCTCATATAGTTTTTTTTTTTTAAATAAAGAAAATAAATAAAAAATAAATTATTTTAATTTGTCAAATAGGCATTCCTTCAACCTAGTTTCCACTTCCAGTTGTACTGGTATGAGAGTGCCAGATCAAGCCTGATTTAGAAAACTAAGCAGGCTTGACCCTGGGTAGTGCTTGGATGGGAGACCACCTGATCCTGTAAGCTTTTCAGTTTTATTCCTCATATAGTTTTTTTTATTTTTTTTAAATAAGAAAACAAATTAAAAATAAATCATTTTAATTGGTCAAATAGGCCTTCCTTCAGCCCACTTTCCACTTCTAGTTGTACTGGTATAAGAGTGCCAGATCAAGCCTGATTTAGAAAGCTAAGCAGGCTTGACCCTGGGTAGTGCTTGGATGGGAGACCACCTGATCCTGTAAGCTTTTCAGTTTTATTCCTCATATAGTTTTTTTTTTTTTTTTTTTTTTTTAAAAAAAAAAAAATAAATAAAATAAGAAAATAAATTAAAAATAAATCATTTTAATTGGTCAAATAGGCCTTCCTTCAGCCCACTTTCCACTTCTAGTTGTACTGGTATAAGAGTGCCAGATCAAGCCTGATTTAAAAAGCTAAGCAGGCTTGACCCTGGGTAGTGCTTGGATGGGAGACCACCTGATCCTGTAAGCTATTCAGTTTTATTCCTCATATAGTTTTCTTTTTTTTTAAATAAAGAAAATAAATTAAAAATAAATCATTTTAATTGGTCAAATAGGCCTTCCTTCAACCCAGTTTCCACTTCTAGTTGTACTGGTGTGAGAGTGCCAGATCAAGCCTGATTTAGAAAGCTAAGCAGGCTTGACCCTGGGTAGTGCTTGGATGGGAGACCACCTGATCCTGTAAGCTATTCAGTTTTATTCCTCATATAGTTTTTTTTTTTTTTTAAATAAGAAAATAAATTAAAAATAAATCATTTTAATTGGTCAAATAGGCCTTCCTTCAGCCCACTTTCCACTTCTAGTTGTACTGGTATAAGAGTGCCAGATCAAGCCTGATTTAAAAAGCTAAGCAGGCTTGACCCTGGGTAGTGCTTGGATGGTAAACCACCTGATCCTGTAAGCTTTTCAGTTTTATTCCTCATATAGTTTTTTTTTTTAAATAAAGAAAATAAATTAAAAAGAAATCATTTTAATTGGTCAAATAGGCCTTCCTTCAACCCAGTTTCCACTTCTAGTTGTACTGGTATGAGAGTGCCAGATCAAGCCTGATTTAGAAAGCTAAGCAGGCTTGACCCTGGGTAGTGCTTGGATGGGAGACCACCTGATCCTGTAAGCTTTTCAGTTTTATTCCTCATATAGTTTTTTTTTTTTTAAATAAAGAAAATAAATAAAAAATAAATTATTTTAATTTGTCAAATAGGCCTTCCTTCAACCTAGCTTCCACTTCTAGTTGTACTGGTATGAGAGTGCCAGATCAAGCCTGATTTAGAAAGCTAAGCAGGCTTGACCCTGGGTAGTGCTTGGATGGGAGACCACCTGATCCTGTAAGCTTTTCAGTTTTATTCCTCATATAGTTTTTTTTTTTTTAAATAAAGAAAATAAATAAAAAATAAATTATTTTAATTTGTCAAATAGGCCTTCCTTCAACCTAGCTTCCACTTCTAGTTGTACTGGTATGAGAGTGCCAGATCAAGCCTGATTTAGAAAGCTAAGCAGGCTTGACCCTGGGTAGTGCTTGGATGGGAGACCACCTGATCCTGTAAGCTTTTCAGTTTTATTCCTCATATAGTTTTTTTTTTTTTTTTTAAATAAGAAAATAAATTAAAAATAAATCATTTTAATTGGTCAAATAGGCCTTCCTTCAGCCCACTTTCCACTTCTAGTTGTACTGGTATTAGAGTGCCAGATCAAGCCTGATTTAAAAAGCTAAGCAGGCTTGACCCTGGGTAGTGCTTGGATGGGAGACTACCTGATCCTGTAAGCTTTTCAGTTTTATTCCTCATATAGTTTTTTTTTTTTTTTAAATAAAAAAAAATAATTAAAAATAAATCAGTTTAATTGGTCAAATAGGCCTTCCTTCAACCCAGTTTCCACTTCTAGTTGTACTGGTATGAGATTGCCAGATCAAGCCTGATTTAGAAAGCTAAGCAGGCTTGACCCTGGGTAGTGCTTGGATGGGAGACCACCTGATCCTGTAAGCTTTTCAGTTTTATTCCTCATATAGTTTTTTTTTTTTTAAATAAAGAAAATAAATTAAAAAATAAATCATTTTAATTGGTCAAATAGGCCTTCCTTCAACCCAGTTTCCACTTCTAGTTGTACTGGTGTGTGAGTGCCGGATCAAGCCTGATTTAGAAAGCTAAGCAGGCTTGACCCTGGGTAGTGCTTGGATGGGAGACCACCTGATCCTGTAAGCTTTTCAGTTTTATTCCTCATATAGTTTTTTTTTTTTAAATAAAGAAAATAAATAAAAAATAAATTATTTTAATTTGTCAAATAGGCCTTCCTTCAACCTAGTTTCCACTTCTAGTTGTACTGGTTTGAGAGTGCCAGATCAAGCCTGATTTAGAAAGCTAAGCAGGCTTGACCCTGGGTAGTGCTTGGATGGGAGACCACCTGATCCTGTAAGCTTTTCAGTTTTATTCCTCATATAGTTTTTTTTTTTTTTTTGTTTTTTTTTTTTTAAATAAAATAAGAAAATAAATTAAAAATAAATCATTTTAATTGGTCAAATAGGCCTTCCTTCAGCCCACTTTCCACTTCTAGTTGTACTGGTATAAGAGTGCCAGATCAAGCCTGATTTAAAAAGCTAAGCAGGCTTGACCCTGGGTAGTGCTTGGATGGGAGACCACCTGATCCTGTAAGCTATTCAGTTTTATTCCTCATATAGTTTTCTTTTTTTTTAAATAAAGAAAATAAATTAAAAATAAATCATTTTAATTGGTCAAATAGGCCTTCCTTCAACCCAGTTTCCACTTCTAGTTGTACTGGTGTGAGAGTGCCAGATCAAGCCTGATTTAGAAAGCTAAGCAGGCTTGACCCTGGGTAGTGCTTGGATGGGAGACTACCTGATCCTGTAAGCTATTCAGTTTTATTCCTCATATAGTTTTTTTTTTTAAATAAAGAAAATAAATAAAAAAGAAATCATTTTAATTGGTCAAATAGGCCTTCCTTCAACCCAGTTTCCACTTCTAGTTGTACTGGTATGAGATTGCCAGATCAAGCCTGATTTAGAAAGCTAAGCAGGCTTGACCCTGGGTAGTGCTTGGATGGGAGACCACCTGATCCTGTAAGCTTTTCAGTTTTATTCCTCATATAGTTTTTTTTTTTTTAAATAAAGAAAATAAATAAAAAACAAATTATTTTAATTTGTCAAATAGGCCTTCCTTCAACCTAGTTTCCACTTCTAGTTGTACTGGTTTGAGAGTGCCAGATCAAGCCTGATTTAGAAAGCTAAGCAGGCTTGACCCTGGGTAGTGCTTGGATGGGAGACCACCTGATCCTGTAAGCTTTTCAGTTTTATTCCTCATATAGTTTTTTTTTTTTTTTTTTTTTTTTTTTTTTTAAAAAAAAAAAAAAAAAAAAAAAAAAAGAAAATAAATTAAAAATAAATCATTTTAATTGGTCAAATAGGCCTTCCTTCAGCCCACTTTCCACTTCTAGTTGTACTGGTATAAGAGTGCCAGATCAAGCCTGATTTAAAAAGCTAAGCAGGCTTGACCCTGGGTAGTGCTTGGATGGGAGACCACCTGATCCTGTAAGCTTTTCAGTTTTTTTCCTCATATAGTTTTTTTTTTTAAAAAAAGAAAATAAATAAAAAATAAATTATTTTAATTTGTCAAATAGGCATTCCTTCAACATAGTTTCCACTTCCAGTTGTACTGGTATGAGAGTGCCAGATCAAGCCTGATTTAGAAAACTAACCAGGCTTGACCCTGGGTAGTGCTTGGATGGGAGACCACCTGATCCTGTAAGCTTTTCAGTTTTATTCCTCATATAGTTTTTTTTATTTTTTTAAAATAAGAAAACAAATTAAAAATAAATCATTTTAATTGGTCAAATAGGCCTTCCTTCAGCCCACTTTCCACTTCTAGTTGTACTGGTATAAGAGTGCCAGATCAAGCCTGATTTAGAAAGCTAAGCAGGCTTGACCCTGGGTAGTGCTTGGATGGGAGACCACCTGATCCTGTAAGCTTTTCAGTTTTATTCCTCATATAGTTTTTTTTTTTTTTTTTTTTTTTTTTTTTTTTTAAAAAAAAAAAAAAAAATAAATAAAATAAGAAAATAAATTAAAAATAAATCATTTTAATTGGTCAAATAGGCCTTCCTTCAGCCCACTTTCCACTTCTAGTTGTACTGGTATAAGAGTGCCAGATCAAGCCTGATTTAAAAAGCTAAGCAGGCTTGACCCTGGGTAGTGCTTGGATGGGAGACCACCTGATCCTGTAAGCTATTCAGTTTTATTCCTCATATAGTTTTCTTTTTTTTTAAATAAAGAAAATAAATTAAAAATAAATCATTTTAATTGGTCAAATAGGCCTTCCTTCAACCCAGTTTCCACTTCTAGTTGTACTGGTGTGAGAGTGCCAGATCAAGCCTGATTTAGAAAGCTAAGCAGGCTTGACCCTGGGTAGTGCTTGGATGGGAGACCACCTGATCCTGTAAGCTATTCAGTTTTATTCCTCATATAGTTTTTTTTTTTTTTTAAATAAGAAAATAAATTAAAAATAAATCATTTTAATTGGTCAAATAGGCCTTCCTTCAGCCCACTTTCCACTTCTAGTTGTACTGGTATAAGAGTGCCAGATCAAGCCTGATTTAAAAAGATAAGCAGGCTTGACCCTGGGTAGTGCTTGGATGGGAAACCACCTGATCCTGTAAGCTTTTCAGTTTTATTCCTCATATAGTTTTTTTTTTTAAATAAAGAAAATAAATTAAAAAGAAATCATTTTAATTGGTCAAATAGGCCTTCCTTCAACCCAGTTTCCACTTCTAGTTGTACTGGTATGAGAGTGCCAGATCAAGCCTGATTTAGAAAGCTAAGCAGGCTTGACCCTGGGTAGTGCTTGGATGGGAGACCACCTGATCCTGTAAGCTTTTCAGTTTTATTCCTCATATAGTTTTTTTTTTTTTAAATAAAGAAAATAAATAAAAAATAAATTATTTTAATTTGTCAAATAGGCCTTCCTTCAACCTAGCTTCCACTTCTAGTTGTACTGGTATGAGAGTGCCAGATCAAGCCTGATTTAGAAAGCTAAGCAGGCTTGACCCTGGGTAGTGCTTGGATGGGAGACCACCTGATCCTGTAAGCTTTTCAGTTTTATTCCTCATATAGTTTTTTTTTTTTTAAATAAAGAAAATAAATAAAAAATAAATTATTTTAATTTGTCAAATAGGCCTTCCTTCAACCTAGCTTCCACTTCTAGTTGTACTGGTATGAGAGTGCCAGATCAAGCCTGATTTAGAAAGCTAAGCAGGCTTGACCCTGGGTAGTGCTTTGATGGGAGACCACCTGATCCTGTAAGCTTTTCAGTTTTATTCCTCATATATATATATATTTTTTTTTTTAAATAAGAAAATAAATTAAAAATAAATCATTTTAATTGGTCAAATAGGCCTTCCTTCAGCCCACTTTCCACTTCTAGTTGTACTGGTATTAGAGTGCCAGATCAAGCCTGATTTAAAAAGCTAAGCAGGCTTGACCCTGGGTAGTGCTTGGATGGGAGACTACCTGATCCTGTAAGCTTTTCAGTTTTATTCCTCATATAGTTTTTTTTTTTTTTTAAATAAAAAAAAATAATTAAAAATAAATCAGTTTAATTGGTCAAATAGGCCTTCCTTCAACCCAGTTTCCACTTCTAGTTGTACTGGTATGAGATTGCCAGATCAAGCCTGATTTAGAAAGCTAAGCAGGCTTGACCCTGGGTAGTGCTTGGATGGGAGACCACCTGATCCTGTAAGCTTTTCAGTTTTATTCCTCATATAGTTTTTTTTTTTTAAATAAAGAAAATAAATTAAAAAATAAATCATTTTAATTGGTCAAATAGGCCTTCCTTCAACCCAGTTTCCACTTCTAGTTGTACTGGTGTGTGAGTGCCGGATCAAGCCTGATTTAGAAAGCTAAGCAGGCTTGACCCTGGGTAGTGCTTGGATGGGAGACCACCTGATCCTGTAAGCTTTTCAGTTTTATTCCTCATATAGTTTTTTTTTTTTAAATAAAGAAAATAAATAAAAAATAAATTATTTTAATTTGTCAAATAGGCCTTCCTTCAACCTAGTTTCCACTTCTAGTTGTACTGGTTTGAGAGTGCCAGATCAAGCCTGATTTAGAAAGCTAAGCAGGCTTGACCCTGGGTAGTGCTTGGATGGGAGACCACCTGACCCTGTAAGCTTTTCAGTTTTATTCTTCATATAGTTTTTTTTTTTGTTTGTTTTTTTTTTTTTTTAAGAAAATGAATTAAAAATAAATCATTTTAATTGGTCAAATAGGCCTTCCTTCAACCCAGTTTCCACTTCTAGTTGTACTGGTATGAGAGTGCCAGATCAAGCCTGATTTAAAAAGCTAAGCAGGCTTGACCCTGGGTAGTGCTTGGATGGGAGACCACCTGATCCTGTAAGCTATTCAGTTTTATTCCTCATATAGTTTTCTTTTTTTTTAAATAAAGAAAATAAATTAAAAATAAATCATTTTAATTGGTCAAATAGGCCTTCCTTCAACCCAGTTTCCACTTCTAGTTGTACTGGTGTGAGAGTGCCAGATCAAGCCTGATTTAGAAAGCTAAGCAGGCTTGACCCTGGGTAGTGCTTGGATGGGAGACTACCTGATCCTGTAAGCTATTCAGTTTTATTCCTCATATAGTTTTTTTTTTTAAATAAAGAAAATAAATAAAAAAGAAATCATTTTAATTGGTCAAATAGGCCTTCCTTCAACCCAGTTTCCACTTCTAGTTGTACTGGTATGAGATTGCCAGATCAAGCCTGATTTAGAAAGCTAAGCAGGCTTGACCCTGGGTAGTGCTTGGATGGGAGACCACCTGATCCTGTAAGCTTTTCAGTTTTATTCCTCATATAGTTTTTTTTTTTTTAAATAAAGAAAATAAATAAAAAACAAATTATTTTAATTTGTCAAATAGGCCTTCCTTCAACCTAGTTTCCACTTCTAGTTGTACTGGTTTGAGAGTGCCAGATCAAGCCTGATTTAGAAAGCTAAGCAGGCTTGACCCTGGGTAGTGCTTGGATGGGAGACCACCTGATCCTGTAAGCTTTTCAGTTTTATTCCTCATATAGTTTTTTTTTTTTTTTTTTTTTTTTTTTTAAAAAAAAAAAAAAAAAAAAAAAAAAAAGAAAATAAATTAAAAATAAATCATTTTAATTGGTCAAATAGGCCTTCCTTCAGCCCACTTTCCACTTCTAGTTGTACTGGTATAAGAGTGCCAGATCAAGCCTGATTTAAAAAGCTAAGCAGGCTTGACCCTGGGTAGTGCTTGGATGGGAGACCACCTGATCCTGTAAGCTTTTCAGTTTTTTTCCTCATATAGTTTTTTTTTTTAAAAAAAGAAAATAAATAAAAAATAAATTATTTTAATTTGTCAAATAGGCATTCCTTCAACATAGTTTCCACTTCCAGTTGTACTGGTATGAGAGTGCCAGATCAAGCCTGATTTAGAAAACTAAGCAGGCTTGACCCTGGGTAGTGCTTGGATGGGAGACCACCTGATCCTGTAAGCTTTTCAGTTTTATTCCTCATATAGTTTTTTTTATTTTTTTAAAATAAGAAAACAAATTAAAAATAAATCATTTTAATTGGTCAAATAGGCCTTCCTTCAGCCCACTTTCCACTTCTAGTTGTACTGGTATAAGAGTGCCAGATCAAGCCTGATTTAGAAAGCTAAGCAGGCTTGACCCTGGGTAGTGCTTGGATGGGAGACCACCTGATCCTGTAAGCTTTTCAGTTTTATTCCTCATATAGTTTTTTTTTTTTTAAATAAAGAAAATAAATAAAAAATAAATTATTTTAATTTGTCAAATAGGCCTTCCTTCAACCTAGCTTCCACTTCTAGTTGTACTGGTATGAGAGTGCCAGATCAAGCCTGATTTAGAAAGCTAAGCAGGCTTGACCCTGGGTAGTGCTTGGATGGGAGACCACCTGATCCTGTAAGCTTTTCAGTTTTATTCCTCATATAGTTTTTTTTTTTTTAAATAAAGAAAATAAATAAAAAATAAATTATTTTAATTTGTCAAATAGGCCTTCCTTCAACCTAGCTTCCACTTCTAGTTGTACTGGTATGAGAGTGCCAGATCAAGCCTGATTTAGAAAGCTAAGCAGGCTTGACCCTGGGTAGTGCTTGGATGGGAGACCACCTGATCCTGTAAGCTTTTCAGTTTTATTCCTCATATAGTTTTTTTTTTTTTTTAAATAAGAAAATAAATTAAAAATAAATCATTTTAATTGGTCAAATAGGCCTTCCTTCAGCCCACTTTCCACTTCTAGTTGTACTGGTATTAGAGTGCCAGATCAAGCCTGATTTAAAAAGCTAAGCAGGCTTGACCCTGGGTAGTGCTTGGATGGGAGACTACCTGATCCTGTAAGCTTTTCAGTTTTATTCCTCATATAGTTTTTTTTTTTTTTTTAAATAAAAAAAAATAATTAAAAATAAATCAGTTTAATTGGTCAAATAGGCCTTCCTTCAACCCAGTTTCCACTTCTAGTTGTACTGGTATGAGATTGCCAGATCAAGCCTGATTTAGAAAGCTAAGCAGGCTTGACCCTGGGTAGTGCTTGGATGGGAGACCACCTGATCCTGTAAGCTTTTCAGTTTTATTCCTCATATAGTTTTTTTTTTTTTAAATAAAGAAAATAAATTAAAAAATAAATCATTTTAATTGGTCAAATAGGCCTTCCTTCAACCCAGTTTCCACTTCTAGTTGTACTGGTGTGTGAGTGCCGGATCAAGCCTGATTTAGAAAGCTAAGCAGGCTTGACCCTGGGTAGTGCTTGGATGGGAGACCACCTGATCCTGTAAGCTTTTCAGTTTTATTCCTCATATAGTTTTTTTTTTTTAAATAAAGAAAATAAATAAAAAATAAATTATTTTAATTTGTCAAATAGGCCTTCCTTCAACCTAGTTTCCACTTCTAGTTGTACTGGTTTGAGAGTGCCAGATCAAGCCTGATTTAGAAAGCTAAGCAGGCTTGACCCTGGGTAGTGCTTGGATGGGAGACCACCTGATCCTGTAAGCTTTTCAGTTTTATTCCTCATATAGTTTTTTTTATTTTTTTAAAATAAGAAAACAGATTAAAAATAAATCATTTTAATTGGTCAAATAGGCCTTCCTTCAGCCCACTTTCCACTTCTAGTTGTACTGGTATAAGAGTGCCAGATCAAGCCTGATTTAAAAAGCTAAGCAGGCTTGACCCTGGGTAGTGCTTGGATGGGAGACCACCTGATCCTGTAAGCTATTCAGTTTTATTCCTCATATAGTTTTCTTTTTTTTTAAATAAAGAAAATAAATTAAAAATAAATCATTTTAATTGGTCAAATAGGCCTTCCTTCAACCCAGTTTCCACTTCTAGTTGTACTGGTGTGAGAGTGCCAGATCAAGCCTGATTTAGAAAGCTAAGCAGGCTTGACCCTGGGTAGTGCTTGGATGGGAGACCACCTGATCCTGTAAGCTATTCAGTTTTATTCCTCATATAGTTTTTTTTTTTTTTTAAATAAGAAAATAAATTAAAAATAAATCATTTTAATTGGTCAAATAGGCCTTCCTTCAGCCCACTTTCCACTTCTAGTTGTACTGGTATAAGAGTGCCAGATCAAGCCTGATTTAAAAAGCTAAGCAGGCTTGACCCTGGGTAGTGCTTGGATGGGAAACCACCTGATCCTGTAAGCTTTTCAGTTTTATTCCTCATATAGTTTTTTTTTTTAAATAAAGAAAATAAATTAAAAATAAATCATTTTAATTGGTCAAATAGGCCTTCCTTCAACCCAGTTTCCACTTCTAGTTGTACTGGTATGAGAGTGCCAGATCAAGCCTGATTTAGAAAGCTAAGCAGGCTTGACCCTGGGTAGTGCTTGGATGGGAGACCACCTGATCCTGTAAGCTTTTCAGTTTTATTCCTCATATAGTTTTTTTTTTTTTAAATAAAGAAAATAAATAAAAAATAAATTATTTTAATTTGTCAAATAGGCCTTCCTTCAACCTAGCTTCCACTTCTAGTTGTACTGGTATGAGAGTGCCAGATCAAGCCTGATTTAGAAAGCTAAGCAGGCTTGACCCTGGGTAGTGCTTGGATGGGAGACCACCTGATCCTGTAAGCTTTTCAGTTTTATTCCTCATATAGTTTTTTTTTTTTTAAATAAAGAAAATAAATAAAAAATAAATTATTTTAATTTGTCAAATAGGCCTTCCTTCAACCTAGCTTCCACTTCTAGTTGTACTGGTATGAGAGTGCCAGATCAAGCCTGATTTAGAAAGCTAAGCAGGCTTGACCCTGGGTAGTGCTTGGATGGGAGACCACCTGATCCTGTAAGCTTTTCAGTTTTATTCCTCATATAGTTTTTTTTTTTTTTTTTTTTTTTTTTTTTTTTTAAATAAAATAAGAAAATAAATTAAAAATAAATCATTTTAATTGGTCAAATAGGCCTTCCTTCAGCCCACTTTCCACTTCTAGTTGTACTGGTATAAGAGTGCCAGATCAAGCCTGATTTAAAAAGCTAAGCAGGCTTGACCCTGGGTAGTGCTTGGATGGGAGACCACCTGATCCTGTAAGCTATTCAGTTTTATTCCTCATATAGTTTTCTTTTTTTTTTTAAATAAAGAAAATAAATTAAAAATAAATCATTTTAATTGGTCAAATAGGCCTTCCTTCAACCCAGTTTCCACTTCTAGTTGTACTGGTGTGAGAGTGCCAGATCAAGCCTGATTTAGAAAGCTAAGCAGGCTTGACCCTGGGTAGTGCTTGGATGGGAGACCACCTGATCCTGTAAGCTATTCAGTTTTATTCCTCATATAGTTTTTTTTTTTTTTTTAAATAAGAAAATAAATTAAAAATAAATCATTTTAATTGGTCAAATAGGCCTTCCTTCAGCCCACTTTCCACTTCTAGTTGTACTGGTATAAGAGTGCCAGATCAAGCCTGATTTAAAAAGCTACGCAGGCTTGACCCTGGGTAGTGCTTGGATGGGAAACCACCTGATCCTGTAAGCTTTTCAGTTTTATTCCTCATATAGTTTTTTTTTTTAAATAAAGAAAATAAATTAAAAATAAATCATTTTAATTGGTCAAATAGGCCTTCCTTCAACCCAGTTTCCACTTCTAGTTGTACTGGTATGAGAGTGCCAGATCAAGCCTGATTTAGAAAGCTAAGCAGGCTTGACCCTGGGTAGTGCTTGGATGGGAGACCACCTGATCCTGTAAGCTTTTCAGTTTTATTCCTCATATAGTTTTTTTTTTTTTAAATAAAGAAAATAAATAAAAAATAAATTATTTTAATTTGTCAAATAGGCCTTCCTTCAACCTAGCTTCCACTTCTAGTTGTACTGGTATGAGAGTGCCAGATCAAGCCTGATTTAGAAAGCTAAGCAGGCTTGACCCTGGGTAGTGCTTGGATGGGAGACCACCTGATCCTGTAAGCTTTTCAGTTTTATTCCTCATATAGTTTTTTTTTTTTTTAAATAAAGAAAATAAATAAAAAATAAATTATTTTAATTTGTCAAATAGGCCTTCCTTCAACCTAGCTTCCACTTCTAGTTGTACTGGTATGAGAGTGCCAGATCAAGCCTGATTTAGAAAGCTAAGCAGGCTTGACCCTGGGTAGTGCTTGGATGGGAGACCACCTGATCCTGTAAGCTTTTCAGTTTTATTCCTCATATAGTTTTTTTTTTTTTTTTAAATAAGAAAATAAATTAAAAATAAATCATTTTAATTGGTCAAATAGGCCTTCCTTCAGCCCACTTTCCACTTCTAGTTGTACTGGTATAAGAGTGCCAGATCAAGCCTGATTTAAAAAGCTAAGCAGGCTTGACCCTGGGTAGTGCTTGGATGGGAGACTACCTGATCCTGTAAGCTTTTCAGTTTTATTCCTCATATAGTTTTCTTTTTTTTTAAATAAAGAAAATAAATTAAAAATAAATCATTTTAATTGGTCAAATAGGCCTTCCTTCAACCCAGTTTCCACTTCTAGTTGTACTGGTGTGAGAGTGCCAGATCAAGCCTGATTTAGAAAGCTAAGCAGGCTTGACCCTGGGTAGTGCTTGGATGGGAGACCACCTGATCCTGTAAGCTATTCAGTTTTATTCCTCATATAGTTTTTTTTTTTTTTTTTAAATAAGAAAATAAATTAAAAATAAATCATTTTAATTGGTCAAATAGGCCTTCCTTCAGCCCACTTTCCACTTCTAGTTGTACTGGTATAAGAGTGCCAGATCAAGCCTGATTTAAAAAGCTACGCAGGCTTGACCCTGGGTAGTGCTTGGATGGGAAACCACCTGATCCTGTAAGCTTTTCAGTTTTATTCCTCATATAGTTTTTTTTTTTAAATAAAGAAAATAAATTAAAAATAAATCATTTTAATTGGTCAAATAGGCCTTCCTTCAACCCAGTTTCCACTTCTAGTTGTACTGGTATGAGAGTGCCAGATCAAGCCTGATTTAGAAAGCTAAGCAGGCTTGACCCTGGGTAGTGCTTGGATGGGAGACCACCTGATCCTGTAAGCTTTTCAGTTTTATTCCTCATATAGTTTTTTTTTTTTTAAATAAAGAAAATAAATAAAAAATAAATTATTTTAATTTGTCAAATAGGCCTTCCTTCAACCTAGCTTCCACTTCTAGTTGTACTGGTATGAGAGTGCCAGATCAAGCCTGATTTAGAAAGCTAAGCAGGCTTGACCCTGGGTAGTGCTTGGATGGGAGACCACCTGATCCTGTAAGCTTTTCAGTTTTATTCCTCATATAGTTTTTTTTTTTTTTAAATAAAGAAAATAAATAAAAAATAAATTATTTTAATTTGTCAAATAGGCCTTCCTTCAACCTAGCTTCCACTTCTAGTTGTACTGGTATGAGAGTGCCAGATCAAGCCTGATTTGGAAAGCTAAGCAGGCTTGACCCTGGGTAGTGCTTGGATGGGAGACCACCTGATCCTGTAAGCTTTTCAGTTTTATTCCTCATATAGTTTTTTTTTTTTTTTTAAATAAGAAAATAAATTAAAAATAAATCATTTTAATTGGTCAAATAGGCCTTCCTTCAGCCCACTTTCCACTTCTAGTTGTACTGGTATAAGAGTGCCAGATCAAGCCTGATTTAAAAAGCTAAGCAGGCTTGACCCTGGGTAGTGCTTGGATGGGAGACTACCTGATCCTGTAAGCTTTTCAGTTTTATTCCTCATATAGTTTTTTTTTTTTTTTAAATAAAAAAAAATAATTAAAAATAAATCAGTTTAATTGGTCAAATAGGCCTTCCTTCAACCCAGTTTCCACTTCTAGTTGTACTGGTATGAGATTGCCAGATCAAGCCTGATTTAGAAAGCTAAGCAGGCTTGACCCTGGGTAGTGCTTGGATGGGAGACCACCTGATCCTGTAAGCTTTTCAGTTTTATTCCTCATATAGTTTTTTTTTTTTTAAATAAAGAAAATAAATTAAAAAAAAAATCATTTTAATTGGTCAAATAGGCCTTCCTTCAACCCAGTTTCCACTTCTAGTTGTACTGGTGTGTGAGTGCCGGATCAAGCCTGATTTAGAAAGCTAAGCAGGCTTGACCCTGGGTAGTGCTTGGATGGGAGACCACCTGATCCTGTAAGCTTTTCAGTTTTATTCCTCATATAGTTTTTTTTTTTTAAATAAAGAAAATAAATAAAAAATAAATTATTTTAATTTGTCAAATAGGCCTTCCTTCAACCTAGTTTCCACTTCTAGTTGTACTGGTTTGAGAGTGCCAGATCAAGCCTGATTTAGAAAGCTAAGCAGGCTTGACCCTGGGTAGTGCTTGGATGGGAGACCACCTGATCCTGTACGCTTTTCAGTTTTATTCCTCATATAGTTTTTTTTTTTTTTTTTTTTTTTTTTTTTTAAAAAAAAAAAAAAAAAAAAAAAAAAAGAAAATAAATTAAAAATAAATCATTTTAATTGGTCAAATAGGCCTTCCTTCAGCCCACTTTCCACTTCTAGTTGTACTGGTATAAGAGTGCCAGATCAAGCCTGATTTAAAAAGCTAAGCAGGCTTGACCCTGGGTAGTGCTTGGATGGGAGACCACCTGATCCTGTAAGCTTTTCAGTTTTATTCCTCATATAGTTTTTTTTTTTTTAAATAAAGAAAATAAATAAAAAATAAATTATTTTAATTTGTCAAATAGGCCTTCCTTCAACCTAGTTTCCACTTCTAGTTGTACTGGTTTGAGAGTGCCAGATCAAGCCTGATTTAGAAAGCTAAGCAGGCTTGACCCTGGGTAGTGCTTGGATGGGAGACCACCTGATCCTGTAAGCTTTTCAGTTTTATTCCTCATATAGTTTTTTTTTTTTAAATAAAGAAAATAAATAAAAAATAAATTATTTTAATTTGTCAAATAGGCATTCCTTCAACCTAGTTTCCACTTCCAGTTGTACTGGTATGAGAGTGCCAGATCAAGCCTGATTTAGAAAACTAAGCAGGCTTGACCCTGGGTAGTGCTTGGATGGGAGACCACCTGATCCTGTAAGCTTTTCAGTTTTATTCCTCATATAGTTTTTTTTATTTTTTTAAAATAAGAAAACAAATTAAAAATAAATCATTTTAATTGGTCAAATAGGCCTTCCCTCAGCCCACTTTCCACTTCTAGTTGTACTGGTATAAGAGTGCCAGATCAAGCCTGATTTAAAAAGCTAAGCAGGCTTGACCCTGGGTAGTGCTTGGATGGGAGACCACCTGATCCTGTAAGCTTTTCAGTTTTATTCCTCATATAGTTTTTTTTTTTAAATAAAGAAAATAAATTAAAAAGAAATCATTTTAATTGGTCAAATAGGCCTTCTTTCAACCTAGTTTCCACTTCTAGTTGTACTGGTATGAGAGTGCCAGATCAAGCCTGATTTAGAAAACCAAGCAGGCTTGACCCTGGGTAGTGCTTGGATGGGAGACCACCTGATCCTGTAAGCTTTTCAGTTTTATTCCTCATATAGTTTTTTTTTTTTTTTTAAATAAGAAAATAAATTTAAAATACATCATTTTAATTGGTCAAATAGGCCTTCCTTCAGCCCACTTTCCACTTCTAGTTGTACTGGTATAAGAGTGCCAGATCAAGCCTGATTTAAAAAGCTAAGCAGGCTTGACCCTGGGTAGTGCTTGGATGGGAGACCACCTGATCCTGTAAGCTATTCAGTTTTATTCCTCATATAGTTTTTTTTTTTTAAATAAAGAAAATAAATAAAAAAGAAATCATTTTAATTGGTCAAATAGGCCTTCCTTCAACCCAGTTTCCACTTCTAGTTGTACTGGTATGAGATTGCCAGATCAAGCCTGATTTAGAAAGCTAAGCAGGCTTGACCCTGGGTAGTGCTTGGATGGGAGACCACCTGATCCTGTAAGCTTTTCAGTTTTATTCCTCATATAGTTTTATTTTTTTTTTTTTTTTTTTTTTTAAATTAAGAAAATAAATTAAAAATAAATCATTTTAATTGGTCAAATAGGCCTTCCTTCAGCCCACTTTCCACTTCTAGTTGTACTGGTATAAGAGTGCCAGATCAAGCCTGATTTAAAAAGCTAAGCAGGCTTGACCCTGGGTAGTGCTTGGATGGGAGACCACCTGATCCTGTAAGCTTTTCAGTTTTATTCCTCATATAGTTTTTTTTTTTTTTAAATAAAGAAAATAAATAAAAAATAAATTATTTTAATTTGTCAAATAGGCATTCCTTCAACCTAGTTTCCACTTCCAGTTGTACTGGTATGAGAGTGCCAGATCAAGCCTGATTTAGAAAGCTAAGCAGGCTTGACCCTGGGTAGTGCTTGGATGGGAGACCACCTGATCCTGTAAGCTTTTCAGTTTTATTCCTCATATAGTTTTTTTTATTTTTTTAAAATAAGAAAACAAATTAAAAATAAATCATTTTAATTGGTCAAATAGGCCTTCCTTCAGCCCACTTTCCACTTCTAGTTGTACTGGTATAAGAGTGCCAGATCAAGCCTGATTTAAAAAGCTAAGCAGGCTTGACCCTGGGTAGTGCTTTGATGGGAGACCACCTGATCCTGTAAGCTTTTCAGTTTTATTCCTCATATAGTTTTTTTTTTTAAATAAAGAAAATAAATTAAAAAGAAATCATTTTAATTGGTCAAATAGGCCTTCCTTCAACCTAGTTTTCACTTCTAGTTGTACTGGTATGAGAGTGCCAGATCAAGCCTGATTTAGAAAACCAAGCAGGCTTGACCCTGGGTAGTGCTTGGATGGGAGACCACCTGATCCTGTAAGCTTTTCAGTTTTATTCCTCATATAGTTTTTTTTTTTTTTTAAATAAGAAAATAAATTTAAAATACATCATTTTAATTGGTCAAATAGGCCTTCCTTCAGCCCACTTTCCACTTCTAGTTGTACTGGTATAAGAGTGCCAGATCAAGCCTGATTTAAAAAGCTAAGCAGGCTTGACCCTGGGTAGTGCTTGGATGGGAGACCACCTGATCCTGTAAGCTATTCAGTTTTATTCCTCATATAGTTTTTTTTTTTAAATAAAGAAAATAAATAAAAAAGAAATCATTTTAATTGGTCAAATAGGCCTTCCTTCAACCCAGTTTCCACTTCTAGTTGTACTGGTATGAGATTGCCAGATCAAGCCTGATTTAGAAAGCTAAGCAGGCTTGACCCTGGGTAGTGCTTGGATGGGAGACCACCTGATCCTGTAAGCTTTTCAGTTTTATTCCTCATATAGTTTTTTTTTTTTTTTTAAATAAGAAAATAAATAAAAAATAAATTATTTTAATTTGTCAAATAGGCCTTCCTTCAACCTAGTTTCCACTTCTAGTTGTACTGGTTTGAGAGTGCCAGATCAAGCCTGATTTAGAAAGCTAAGCAGGCTTGACCCTGGGTAGTGCTTGGATGGGAGACCACCTGATCCTGTAAGCTTTTCAGTTTTATTCCTCATATAGTTTTTTTTTTTAAATAAAGAAAATAAATAAAAAAGAAATCATTTTAATTGGTCAAATAGGCCTTCCTTCAACCCAGTTTCCACTTCTAGTTGTACTGGTATGAGATTGCCAGATCAAGCCTGATTTAGAAAGCTAAGCAGGCTTGACCCTGGGTAGTGCTTGGATGGGAGACCACCTGATCCTGTAAGCTTTTCAGTTTTATTCCTCATATAGTTTTTTTTTTTTTAAATAAAGAAAATAAATAAAAAATAAATTATTTTAATTTGTCAAATAGGCCTTCCTTCAACCTAGTTTCCGCTTCTAGTTGTACTGGTTTGAGAGTGCCAGATCAAGCCTGATTTAGAAAGCTAAGCAGGCTTGACCCTGGGTAGTGCTTGGATGGGAGACCACCTGATCCTGTAAGCTTTTCAGTTTTATTCCTCATATAGTTTTTTTTTTTTTATTTTTTTTTTTTTTAAATTAAGAAAATAAATTAAAAATAAATCATTTTAATTGGTCAAATAGGCCTTCCTTCAGCCCACTTTCCACTTCTAGTTGTACTGGTATAAGAGTGCCAGATCAAGCCTGATTTAAAAAGCTAAGCAGGCTTGACCCTGGGTAGTGCTTGGATGGGAGACCACCTGATCCTGTAAGCTATTCAGTTTTATTCCTCATATAGTTTTCTTTTTTTTTAAATAAAGAAAATAAATTAAAAATAAATCATTTTAATTGGTCAAATAGGCCTTCCTTCAACCCAGTTTCCACTTCTAGTTGTACTGGTGTGAGAGTGCCAGATCAAGCCTGATTTAGAAAGCTAAGCAGGCTTGACCCTGGGTAGTGCTTGGATGGGAGACCACCTGATCCTGTAAGCTTTTCAGTTTTATTCCTCATATAGTTTTTTTTTTTTTTAAATAAAGAAAATAAATTAAAAATAAATCATTTTAATTGGTCAAATAGGCCTTCCTTCAACCCAGCTTCCACTTCTAGTTGTACTGGTATGAGAGTGCCAGATCAAGCCTGATTTAAAAAGCTAAGCAGGCTTGACCCTGGGTAGTGCTTGGATGGGAGCCCACCTGATCCTGTAAGCTTTTCAGTTTTATTCCTCATATAGTTTTTTTTTTTTTTTAAATAAGAAAATAAATTAAAAATAAATCATTTTAATTGGTCAAATAGGCCTTCCTTCAGCCCACTTTCCACTTCTAGTTGTACTGGTATAAGAGTGCCAGATCAAGCCTGATTTAAAAAGCTAAGCAGGCTTGACCCTGGGTAGTGCTTGGTTGGGAGACCACCTGATCCTGTAAGCTATTCAGTTTTATTCCTCATATAGTTATTTTTTTTTTAAATAAAGAAAATAAATTAAAAATAAATCATTTTAATTGGTCAAATAGGCCTTCCTTCAACCCAGTTTCCACTTCTAGTTGTACTGGTGTGAGAGTGCCAGATCAAGCCTGATTTAGAAAGCTAAGCAGGCTTGACCCTGGGTAGTGCTTGGATGGGAGACCACCTGATCCTGTAAGCTTTTCAGTTTTATTCCTCATATAGTTTTTTTTTTTTAAATAAAGAAAATAAATTAAAAATAAATCATTTTAATTGGTCAAATAGGCCTTCCTTCAACCCAGTTTCCACTTCTAGTTGTACTGGTATGATATTGCCAGATCAAGCCTGATTTAGAAAGCTAAGCAGGCTTGACCCTGGGTAGTGCTTGGATGGGAGACCACCTGATCCTGTAAGCTTTTCAGTTTTATTCCTCATATAGTTTTTTTTTTTTTAAATAAAGAAAATAAATAAAAAATAAATTATTTTAATTTGTCAAATAGGCCTTCCTTCAACCTAGTTTCCACTTCTAGTTGTACTGGTATGAGAGTGCCAGATCAAGCCTGATTTAGAAAGCTAAGCAGGCTTGACCCTAGATAGTGCTTGGATGGGAGACCACCTGATCCTGTAAGCTTTTCAGTTTTATTCCTCATATAGTTTTTTTTTTTTTTTAAATAAGAAAATAAATTAAAAATAAATCATTTTAATTGGTCAAATAGGCCTTCCTTCAGCCCACTTTCCACTTCTAGTTGTACTGGTATAAGAGTGCCAGATCAAGCCTGATTTAGAAAGCTAAGCAGGCTTGACCCTGGGTAGTGCTTGGATGGGAGCCCACCTGATCCTGTAAGCTTTTCAGTTTTATTCCTCATATAGTTTTTTTTTTTTTTTTAAATAAAAAAAAATAATTAAAAATAAATCAGTTTAACTGGTCAAATAGGCCTTCCTTCAACCCAGTTTCCACTTCTAGTTGTACTGGTATGAGAGTGCCAGATCAAGCCTGATTTAGAAAGCTAAGCAGGCTTGACCCTAGATAGTGCTTGGATGGGAGACCACCTGATCCTGTAAGCTTTTCAGTTTTATTCCTCATATAGTTTTCTTTTTTTTTAAATAAAGAAAATAAATTAAAAATAAATCATTTTAATTGGTCAAATAGGCCTTCCTTCAACCCAGTTTCCACTTCTAGTTGTACTGGTGTGAGAGTGCCAGATCAAGCCTGATTTAGAAAGCTAAGCAGGCTTGACCCTGGGTAGTGCTTGGATGGGAGCCCACCTGATCCTGTAAGCTTTTCAGTTTTATTCCTCATATAGTTTTTTTTTTTTTTTAAATAAGAAAATAAATTAAAAATAAATCATTTTAATTGGTCAAATAGGCCTTCCTTCAGCCCACTTTCCACTTCTAGTTGTACTGGTATAAGAGTGCCAGATCAAGCCTGATTTAAAAAGCTAAGCAGGCTTGACCCTGGGTAGTGCTTGGTTGGGAGACCACCTGATCCTGTAAGCTATTCAGTTTTATTCCTCATATAGTTATTTTTTTTTTAAATAAAGAAAATAAATTAAAAATAAATCATTTTAATTGGTCAAATAGGCCTTCCTTCAACCCAGTTTCCACTTCTAGTTGTACTGGTGTGAGAGTGCCAGATCAAGCCTGATTTAGAAAGCTAAGCAGGCTTGACCCTGGGTAGTGCTTGGATGGGAGACCACCTGATCCTGTAAGCTTTTCAGTTTTATTCCTCATATAGTTTTTTTTTTTTAAATAAAGAAAATAAATTAAAAATAAATCATTTTAATTGGTCAAATAGGCCTTCCTTCAACCCAGTTTCCACTTCTAGTTGTACTGGTATGAGATTGCCAGATCAAGCCTGATTTAGAAAGCTAAGCAGGCTTGACCCTGGGTAGTGCTTGGATGGGAGACCACCTGATCCTGTAAGCTTTTCAGTTTTATTCCTCATATAGTTTTTTTTTTTTTTTTAAATAAGAAAATAAATAAAAAATAAATTATTTTAATTTGTCAAATAGGCCTTCCTTCAACCTAGTTTCCACTTCTAGTTGTACTGGTTTGAGAGTGCCAGATCAAGCCTGATTTAGAAAGCTAAGCAGGCTTGACCCTGGGTAGTGCTTGGATGGGAGACCACCTGATCCTGTAAGCTTTTCAGTTTTATTCCTCATATAGTTTTTTTTTTTAAATAAAGAAAATAAATAAAAAAGAAATCATTTTAATTGGTCAAATAGGCCTTCCTTCAACCCAGTTTCCACTTCTAGTTGTACTGGTATGAGATTGCCAGATCAAGCCTGATTTAGAAAGCTAAGCAGGCTTGACCCTGGGTAGTGCTTGGATGGGAGACCACCTGATCCTGTAAGCTTTTCAGTTTTATTCCTCATATAGTTTTTTTTTTTTTAAATAAAGAAAATAAATAAAAAATAAATTATTTTAATTTGTCAAATAGGCCTTCCTTCAACCTAGTTTCCGCTTCTAGTTGTACTGGTTTGAGAGTGCCAGATCAAGCCTGATTTAGAAAGCTAAGCAGGCTTGACCCTGGGTAGTGCTTGGATGGGAGACCACCTGATCCTGTAAGCTTTTCAGTTTTATTCCTCATATAGTTTTTTTTTTTTTATTTTTTTTTTTTTTAAATTAAGAAAATAAATTAAAAATAAATCATTTTAATTGGTCAAATAGGCCTTCCTTCAGCCCACTTTCCACTTCTAGTTGTACTGGTATAAGAGTGCCAGATCAAGCCTGATTTAAAAAGCTAAGCAGGCTTGACCCTGGGTAGTGCTTGGATGGGAGACCACCTGATCCTGTAAGCTATTCAGTTTTATTCCTCATATAGTTTTCTTTTTTTTTAAATAAAGAAAATAAATTAAAAATAAATCATTTTAATTGGTCAAATAGGCCTTCCTTCAACCCAGTTTCCACTTCTAGTTGTACTGGTGTGAGAGTGCCAGATCAAGCCTGATTTAGAAAGCTAAGCAGGCTTGACCCTGGGTAGTGCTTGGATGGGAGACCACCTGATCCTGTAAGCTTTTCAGTTTTATTCCTCATATAGTTTTTTTTTTTTTTAAATAAAGAAAATAAATTAAAAATAAATCATTTTAATTGGTCAAATAGGCCTTCCTTCAACCCAGCTTCCACTTCTAGTTGTACTGGTATGAGAGTGCCAGATCAAGCCTGATTTAAAAAGCTAAGCAGGCTTGACCCTGGGTAGTGCTTGGATGGGAGCCCACCTGATCCTGTAAGCTTTTCAGTTTTATTCCTCATATAGTTTTTTTTTTTTTTTAAATAAGAAAATAAATTAAAAATAAATCATTTTAATTGGTCAAATAGGCCTTCCTTCAGCCCACTTTCCACTTCTAGTTGTACTGGTATAAGAGTGCCAGATCAAGCCTGATTTAAAAAGCTAAGCAGGCTTGACCCTGGGTAGTGCTTGGTTGGGAGACCACCTGATCCTGTAAGCTATTCAGTTTTATTCCTCATATAGTTATTTTTTTTTTAAATAAAGAAAATAAATTAAAAATAAATCATTTTAATTGGTCAAATAGGCCTTCCTTCAACCCAGTTTCCACTTCTAGTTGTACTGGTGTGAGAGTGCCAGATCAAGCCTGATTTAGAAAGCTAAGCAGGCTTGACCCTGGGTAGTGCTTGGATGGGAGACCACCTGATCCTGTAAGCTTTTCAGTTTTATTCCTCATATAGTTTTTTTTTTTTAAATAAAGAAAATAAATTAAAAATAAATCATTTTAATTGGTCAAATAGGCCTTCCTTCAACCCAGTTTCCACTTCTAGTTGTACTGGTATGAGATTGCCAGATCAAGCCTGATTTAGAAAGCTAAGCAGGCTTGACCCTGGGTAGTGCTTGGATGGGAGACCACCTGATCCTGTAAGCTTTTCAGTTTTATTCCTCATATAGTTTTTTTTTTTTTAAATAAAGAAAATAAATAAAAAATAAATTATTTTAATTTGTCAAATAGGCCTTCCTTCAACCTAGTTTCCACTTCTAGTTGTACTGGTATGAGAGTGCCAGATCAAGCCTGATTTAGAAAGCTAAGCAGGCTTGACCCTAGATAGTGCTTGGATGGGAGACCACCTGATCCTGTAAGCTTTTCAGTTTTATTCCTCATATAGTTTTTTTTTTTTTTTAAATAAGAAAATAAATTAAAAATAAATCATTTTAATTGGTCAAATAGGCCTTCCTTCAGCCCACTTTCCACTTCTAGTTGTACTGGTATAAGAGTGCCAGATCAAGCCTGATTTAGAAAGCTAAGCAGGCTTGACCCTGGGTAGTGCTTGGATGGGAGCCCACCTGATCCTGTAAGCTTTTCAGTTTTATTCCTCATATAGTTTTTTTTTTTTTTTTAAATAAAAAAAAATAATTAAAAATAAATCAGTTTAACTGGTCAAATAGGCCTTCCTTCAACCCACTTTCCACTTCTAGTTGTACTGGTATGAGAGTGCCAGATCAAGCCTGATTTAGAAAGCTAAGCAGGCTTGACCCTAGATAGTGCTTGGATGGGAGACCACCTGATCCTGTAAGCTTTTCAGTTTTATTCCTCATATAGTTTTTTTTTTTTTTTAAATAAGAAAATAAATTAAAAATAAATCATTTTAATTGGTCAAATAGGCCTTCCTTCAGCCCACTTTCCACTTCTAGTTGTACTGGTATAAGAGTGCCAGATCAAGCCTGATTTAAAAAGCTAAGCAGGCTTGACCCTGGGTAGTGCTTGGTTGGGAGACCACCTGATCCTGTAAGCTATTCAGTTTTATTCCTCATATAGTTATTTTTTTTTTAAATAAAGAAAATAAATTAAAAATAAATCATTTTAATTGGTCAAATAGGCCTTCCTTCAACCCAGTTTCCACTTCTAGTTGTACTGGTGTGAGAGTGCCAGATCAAGCCTGATTTAGAAAGCTAAGCAGGCTTGACCCTGGGTAGTGCTTGGATGGGAGACCACCTGATCCTGTAAGCTTTTCAGTTTTATTCCTCATATAGTTTTTTTTTTTTAAATAAAGAAAATAAATTAAAAATAAATCATTTTAATTGGTCAAATAGGCCTTCCTTCAACCCAGTTTCCACTTCTAGTTGTACTGGTATGAGATTGCCAGATCAAGCCTGATTTAGAAAGCTAAGCAGGCTTGACCCTGGGTAGTGCTTGGATGGGAGACCACCTGATCCTGTAAGCTTTTCAGTTTTATTCCTCATATAGTTTTTTTTTTTTTAAATAAAGAAAATAAATAAAAAATAAATCATTTTAATTGGTCAAATAGGCCTTCCTTCAGCCCACTTTCCACTTCTAGTTGTACTGGTATAAGAGTGCCAGATCAAGCCTGATTTAGAAAGCTAAGCAGGCTTGACCCTGGGTAGTGCTTGGATGGGAGCCCACCTGATCCTGTAAGCTTTTCAGTTTTATTCCTCATATAGTTTTTTTTTTTTTTTTTAAATAAAAAAAAATAATTAAAAATAAATCAGTTTAACTGGTCAAATAGGCCTTCCTTCAACCCAGTTTCCACTTCTAGTTGTACTGGTATGAGATTGCCAGATCAAGCCTGATTTAGAAAGCTAAGCAGGCTTGACCCTAGATAGTGCTTGGATGGGAGACCACCTGATCCTGTAAGCTTTTCAGTTTTATTCCTCATATAGTTTTTTTTTTTTTTTAAATAAGAAAATAAATTAAAAATAAATCATTTTAATTGGTCAAATAGGCCTTCCTTCAGCCCACTTTCCACTTCTAGTTGTACTGGTATAAGAGTGCCAGATCAAGCCTGATTTAAAAAGCTAAGCAGGCTTGACCCTGGGTAGTGCTTGGTTGGGAGACCACCTGATCCTGTAAGCTATTCAGTTTTATTCCTCATATAGTTATTTTTTTTTTAAATAAAGAATATAAATTAAAAATAAATCATTTTAATTGGTCAAATAGGCCTTCCTTCAACCCAGTTTCCACTTCTAGTTGTACTGGTGTGAGAGTGCCAGATCAAGCCTGATTTAAAAAGCTAAGCAGGCTTGACCCTGGGTAGTGCTTGGTTGGGAGACCACCTGATCCTGTAAGCTATTCAGTTTTATTCCTCATATAGTTATTTTTTTTTTAAATAAAGAAAATAAATTAAAAATAAATCATTTTAATTGGTCAAATAGGCCTTCCTTCAACCCACTTTCCACTTCTAGTTGTACTGGTATAAGAGTGCCAGATCAAGCCTGATTTAAAAAGCTAAGCAGGCTTGACCCTGGGTAGTGCTTGGATGGGAGACCACCTGATCCTGTAAGCTATTCAGTTTTATTCCTCATATAGTTTTCTTTTTTTTTAAATAAAGAAAATAAATTAAAAATAAATCATTTTAATTGGTCAAATAGGCCTTCCTTCAACCCAGTTTCCACTTCTAGTTGTACTGGTGTGAGAGTGCCAGATCAAGCCTGATTTAGAAAGCTAAGCAGGCTTGACCCTGGGTAGTGCTTGGATGGGAGCCCACCTGATCCTGTAAGCTTTTCAGTTTTATTCCTCATATAGTTTTTTTTTTTTTTTAAATAAGAAAATAAATTAAAAATAAATCATTTTAATTGGTCAAATAGGCCTTCCTTCAGCCCACTTTCCACTTCTAGTTGTACTGGTATAAGAGTGCCAGATCAAGCCTGATTTAAAAAGCTAAGCAGGCTTGACCCTGGGTAGTGCTTGGTTGGGAGACCACCTGATCCTGTAAGCTATTCAGTTTTATTCCTCATATAGTTATTTTTTTTTTAAATAAAGAAAATAAATTAAAAATAAATCATTTTAATTGGTCAAATAGGCCTTCCTTCAACCCAGTTTCCACTTCTAGTTGTACTGGTATGAGATTGCCAGATCAAGCCTGATTTAGAAAGCTAAGCAGGCTTGACCCTGGGTAGTGCTTGGATGGGAGACCACCTGATCCTGTAAGCTTTTCAGTTTTATTCCTCATATAGTTTTTTTTTTTTTAAATAAAGAAAATAAATAAAAAATAAATTATTTTAATTTGTCAAATAGGCCTTCCTTCAACCTAGTTTCCACTTCTAGTTGTACTGGTATGAGAGTGCCAGATCAAGCCTGATTTAGAAAGCTAAGCAGGCTTGACCCTAGATAGTGCTTGGATGGGAGACCACCTGATCCTGTAAGCTTTTCAGTTTTATTCCTCATATAGTTTTTTTTTTTTTTTAAATAAGAAAATAAATTAAAAATAAATCATTTTAATTGGTCAAATAGGCCTTCCTTCAGCCCACTTTCCACTTCTAGTTGTACTGGTATAAGAGTGCCAGATCAAGCCTGATTTAGAAAGCTAAGCAGGCTTGACCCTGGGTAGTGCTTGGATGGGAGCCCACCTGATCCTGTAAGCTTTTCAGTTTTATTCCTCATATAGTTTTTTTTTTTTTTTTAAATAAAAAAAAAAAATTAAAAATAAATCAGTTTAACTGGTCAAATAGGCCTTCCTTCAACCCAGTTTCCACTTCTAGTTGTACTGGTATGAGAGTGCCAGATCAAGCCTGATTTAGAAAGCTAAGCAGGCTTGACCCTAGATAGTGCTTGGATGGGAGACCACCTGATCCTGTAAGCTTTTCAGTTTTATTCCTCATATAGTTTTCTTTTTTTTTAAATAAAGAAAATAAATTAAAAATAAATCATTTTAATTGGTCAAATAGGCCTTCCTTCAACCCAGTTTCCACTTCTAGTTGTACTGGTGTGAGAGTGCCAGATCAAGCCTGATTTAGAAAGCTAAGCAGGCTTGACCCTGGGTAGTGCTTGGATGGGAGCCCACCTGATCCTGTAAGCTTTTCAGTTTTATTCCTCATATAGTTTTTTTTTTTTTTTAAATAAGAAAATAAATTAAAAATAAATCATTTTAATTGGTCAAATAGGCCTTCCTTCAGCCCACTTTCCACTTCTAGTTGTACTGGTATAAGAGTGCCAGATCAAGCCTGATTTAAAAAGCTAAGCAGGCTTGACCCTGGGTAGTGCTTGGTTGGGAGACCACCTGATCCTGTAAGCTATTCAGTTTTATTCCTCATATAGTTATTTTTTTTTTAAATAAAGAAAATAAATTAAAAATAAATCATTTTAATTGGTCAAATAGGCCTTCCTTCAACCCAGTTTCCACTTCTAGTTGTACTGGTGTGAGAGTGCCAGATCAAGCCTGATTTAGAAAGCTAAGCAGGCTTGACCCTGGGTAGTGCTTGGATGGGAGACCACCTGATCCTGTAAGCTTTTCAGTTTTATTCCTCATATAGTTTTTTTTTTTTAAATAAAGAAAATAAATTAAAAATAAATCATTTTAATTGGTCAAATAGGCCTTCCTTCAACCCAGTTTCCACTTCTAGTTGTACTGGTATGATATTGCCAGATCAAGCCTGATTTAGAAAGCTAAGCAGGCTTGACCCTGGGTAGTGCTTGGATGGGAGACCACCTGATCCTGTAAGCTTTTCAGTTTTATTCCTCATATAGTTTTTTTTTTTTTAAATAAAGAAAATAAATAAAAAATAAATCATTTTAATTGGTCAAATAGGCCTTCCTTCAGCCCACTTTCCACTTCTAGTTGTACTGGTATAAGAGTGCCAGATCAAGCCTGATTTAGAAAGCTAAGCAGGCTTGACCCTGGGTAGTGCTTGGATGGGAGCCCACCTGATCCTGTAAGCTTTTCAGTTTTATTCCTCATATAGTTTTTTTTTTTTTTTTTAAATAAAAAAAAATAATTAAAAATAAATCAGTTTAACTGGTCAAATAGGCCTTCCTTCAACCCAGTTTCCACTTCTAGTTGTACTGGTATGAGATTGCCAGATCAAGCCTGATTTAGAAAGCTAAGCAGGCTTGACCCTAGATAGTGCTTGGATGGGAGACCACCTGATCCTGTAAGCTTTTCAGTTTTATTCCTCATATAGTTTTTTTTTTTTTTTAAATAAGAAAATAAATTAAAAATAAATCATTTTAATTTGTCAAATAGGCCTTCCTTCAGCCCACTTTCCACTTCTAGTTGTACTGGTATAAGAGTGCCAGATCAAGCCTGATTTAAAAAGCTAAGCAGGCTTGACCCTGGGTAGTGCTTGGTTGGGAGACCACCTGATCCTGTAAGCTATTCAGTTTTATTCCTCATATAGTTATTTTTTTTTTAAATAAAGAATATAAATTAAAAATAAATCATTTTAATTGGTCAAATAGGCCTTCCTTCAACCCAGTTTCCACTTCTAGTTGTACTGGTGTGAGAGTGCCAGATCAAGCCTGATTTAAAAAGCTAAGCAGGCTTGACCCTGGGTAGTGCTTGGTTGGGAGACCACCTGATCCTGTAAGCTATTCAGTTTTATTCCTCATATAGTTATTTTTTTTTTAAATAAAGAAAATAAATTAAAAATAAATCATTTTAATTGGTCAAATAGGCCTTCCTTCAACCCACTTTCCACTTCTAGTTGTACTGGTATAAGAGTGCCAGATCAAGCCTGATTTAAAAAGCTAAGCAGGCTTGACCCTGGGTAGTGCTTGGATGGGAGACCACCTGATCCTGTAAGCTATTCAGTTTTATTCCTCATATAGTTTTCTTTTTTTTTAAATAAAGAAAATAAATTAAAAATAAATCATTTTAATTGGTCAAATAGGCCTTCCTTCAACCCAGTTTCCACTTCTAGTTGTACTGGTGTGAGAGTGCCAGATCAAGCCTGATTTAGAAAGCTAAGCAGGCTTGACCCTGGGTAGTGCTTGGATGGGAGCCCACCTGATCCTGTAAGCTTTTCAGTTTTATTCCTCATATAGTTTTTTTTTTTTTTTAAATAAGAAAATAAATTAAAAATAAATCATTTTAATTGGTCAAATAGGCCTTCCTTCAGCCCACTTTCCACTTCTAGTTGTACTGGTATAAGAGTGCCAGATCAAGCCTGATTTAAAAAGCTAAGCAGGCTTGACCCTGGGTAGTGCTTGGTTGGGAGACCACCTGATCCTGTAAGCTATTCAGTTTTATTCCTCATATAGTTATTTTTTTTTTAAATAAAGAAAATAAATTAAAAATAAATCATTTTAATTGGTCAAATAGGCCTTCCTTCAACCCAGTTTCCACTTCTAGTTGTACTGGTGTGAGAGTGCCAGATCAAGCCTGATTTAGAAAGCTAAGCAGGCTTGACCCTGGGTAGTGCTTGGATGGGAGACCACCTGATCCTGTAAGCTTTTCAGTTTTATTCCTCATATAGTTTTTTTTTTTTTAAATAAAGAAAATAAATAAAAAATAAATTATTTTAATTTGTCAAATAGGCCTTCCTTCAACCTAGTTTCCACTTCTATTTGTACTGGTATGAGAGTGCCAGATCAAGCCTGATTTAGAAAGCTAAGCAGGCTTGACCCTAGATAGTGCTTGGATGGGAGACCACCTGATCCTGTAAGCTTTTCAGTTTTATTCCTCATATAGTTTTTTTTTTTTTTTAAATAAGAAAATAAATTAAAAATAAATCATTTTAATTGGTCAAATAGGCCTTCCTTCAGCCCACTTTCCACTTCTAGTTGTACTGGTATAAGAGTGCCAGATCAAGCCTGATTTAGAAAGCTAAGCAGGCTTGACCCTGGGTAGTGCTTGGATGGGAGCCCACCTGATCCTGTAAGCTTTTCAGTTTTATTCCTCATATAGTTTTTTTTTTTTTTTTAAATAAAAAAAATAATTAAAAATAAATCAGTTTAACTGGTCAAATCGGCCTTCCTTCAACCCAGTTTCCACTTCTAGTTGTACTGGTATGAGATTGCCAGATCAAGCCTGATTTAGAAAGCTAAGCAGGCTTGACCCTAGATAGTGCTTGGATGGGAGACCACCTGATCCTGTAAGCTTTTCAGTTTTATTCCTCATATAGTTTTTTTTTTTTTTTTAAATAAGAAAATAAATTAAAAATAAATCATTTTAATTGGTCAAATAGGCCTTCCTTCAGCCCACTTTCCACTTCTAGTTGTACTGGTATAAGAGTGCCAGATCAAGCCTGATTTAAAAAGCTAAGCAGGCTTGACCCTGGGTAGTGCTTGGTTGGGAGACCACCTGATCCTGTAAGCTATTCAGTTTTATTCCTCATATAGTTATTTTTTTTTAAAATAAAGAATATAAATTAAAAATAAATCATTTTAATTGGTCAAATAGGCCTTCCTTCAACCCAGTTTCCACTTCTAGTTGTACTGGTGTGAGAGTGCCAGATCAAGCCTGATTTAAAAAGCTAAGCAGGCTTGACCCTGGGTAGTGCTTGGTTGGGAGACCACCTGATCCTGTAAGCTATTCAGTTTTATTCCTCATATAGTTATTTTTTTTTTAAATAAAGAAAATAAATTAAAAATAAATCATTTTAATTGGTCAAATAGGCCTTCCTTCAACCCACTTTCCACTTCTAGTTGTACTGGTATAAGAGTGCCAGATCAAGCCTGATTTAAAAAGCTAAGCAGGCTTGACCCTGGGTAGTGCTTGGATGGGAGACCACCTGATCCTGTAAGCTATTCAGTTTTATTCCTCATATAGTTTTCTTTTTTTTTAAATAAAGAAAATAAATTAAAAATAAATCATTTTAATTGGTCAAATAGGCCTTCCTTCAACCCAGTTTCCACTTCTAGTTGTACTGGTGTGAGAGTGCCAGATCAAGCCTGATTTAGAAAGCTAAGCAGGCTTGACCCTGGGTAGTGCTTGGATGGGAGACCACCTGATCCTGTAAGCTTTTCAGTTTTATTCCTCATATAGTTTTTTTTTTTTTAAATAAAGAAAATAAATTAAAAATAAATCATTTTAATTGGTCAAATAGGCCTTCCTTCAACCCAGCTTCCACTTCTAGTTGTACTGGTATGAGAGTGCCAGATCAAGCCTGATTTAGAAAGCTAAGCAGGCTTGACCCTGGGTAGTGCTTGGATGGGAGCCCACCTGATCCTGTAAGCTTTTGAGTTTTATTCCTCATATAGTTTTTTTTTTTTTTTAAATAAGAAAATAAATTAAAAATAAATCATTTTAATTGGTCAAATAGGCCTTCCTTCAACCCAGTTTCCACTTCTAGTTGTACTGGTGTGAGAGTGCCAGATCAAGCCTGATTTAGAAAGCTAAGCAGGCTTGACCCTGGGTAGTGCTTGGATGGGAGACCACCTGATCCTGTAAGCTTTTCAGTTTTATTCCTCATATAGTTTTTTTTTTTTAAATAAAGAAAATAAATTAAAAATAAATCATTTTAATTGGTCAAATAGGCCTTCCTTCAACCCAGTTTCCACTTCTAGTTGTACTGGTCTGAGATTGCCAGATCAAGCCTGATTTAGAAAGCTAAGCAGGCTTGACCCTGGGTAGTGCTTGGATGGGAGACCACCTGATCCTGTAAGCTTTTCAGTTTTATTCCTCATATAGTTTTTTTTTTTTAAAATAAAGAAAATAAATAAAAAATAAATTATTTTAATTTGTCAAATAGGCCTTCCTTCAACCTAGTTTCCACTTCTAGTTGTACTGGTGTGAGAGTGCCAGATCAAGCCTGATTTAGAAAGCTAAGCAGGCTTGACCCTGGGTAGTGCTTGGATGGGAGACCACCTGATCCTGTAAGCTTTTCAGTTTTATTCCTCATATAGTTTTTTTTTTTTAAATAAAGAAAATAAATTAAAAATAAATCATTTTAATTGGTCAAATAGGCCTTCCTTCAACCCAGTTTCCACTTCTAGTTGTACTGGTATGAGATTGCCAGATCAAGCCTGATTTAGAAAGCTAAGCAGGCTTGACCCTGGGTAGTGCTTGGATGGGAGACCACCTGATCCTGTAAGCTTTTCAGTTTTATTCCTCATATAGTTTTTTTTTTTTTAAATAAAGAAAACAAATAAAAAATAAATTATTTTAATTGGTCAAATAGGCCTTCCTTCAACCCAGTTTCCACTTCTAGTTGTACTGGTATGAGAGTGCCAGATCAAGCCTGATTTAAAAAGCTAAGCAGGCTTGACCCTGGGTAGTGCTTGGATGGGAGACCACCTGATCCTGTAAGCTTTTCAGTTTTATTCCTCATATAGTTTTTTTTTTTTTTTAAATAAGAAAATAAATTAAAAATAAATCATTTTAATTGGTCAAATAGGCCTTCCTTCAGCCCACTTTCCACTTCTAGTTGTACTGGTATAAGAGTGCCAGATCAAGCCTGATTTAAAAAGCTAAGCAGGCTTGACCCTGGGTAGTGCTTGGTTGGGAGACCACCTGATCCTGTAAGCTATTCAGTTTTATTCCTCATATAGTTATTTTTTTTTTAAATAAAGAAAATAAATTAAAAATAAATCATTTTAATTGGTCAAATAGGCCTTCCTTCAACCCAGTTTCCACTTCTAGTTGTACTGGTGTGAGAGTGCCAGATCAAGCCTGATTTAAAAAGCTAAGCAGGCTTGACCCTGGGTAGTGCTTGGTTGGGAGACCACCTGATCCTGTAAGCTATTCAGTTTTATTCCTCATATAGTTATTTTTTTTTTAAATAAAGAAAATAAATTAAAAATAAATCATTTTAATTGGTCAAATAGGCCTTCCTTCAGCCCACTTTCCACTTCTAGTTGTACTGGTATAAGAGTGCCAGATCAAGCCTGATTTAAAAAGCTAAGCAGGCTTGACCCTGGGTAGTGCTTGGATGGGAGACCACCTGATCCTGTAAGCTATTTAGGTTTATTCCTCATATAGTTTTCTTTTTTTTTAAATAAAGAAAATAAATTAAAAATAAATCATTTTAATTGGTCAAATAGGCCTTCCTTCAGCCCACTTTCCACTTCTAGTTGTACTGGTATAAGAGTGCCAGATCAAGCCTGATTTAAAAAGCTAAGCAGGCTTGACCCTGGGTAGTGCTTGGTTGGGAGACCACCTGATCCTGTAAGCTATTCAGTTTTATTCCTCATATAGTTATTTTTTTTTTAAATAAAGAAAATAAATTAAAAATAAATCATTTTAATTGGTCAAATAGGCCTTCCTTCAACCCAGCTTCCACTTCTAGTTGTACTGGTATGAGAGTGCCAGATCAAGCCTGATTTAGAAAGCTAAGCAGGCTTGACCCTGGGTAGTGCTTGGATGGGAGCCCACCTGATCCTGTAAGCTTTTCAGTTTTATTCCTCATATAGTTTTTTTTTTTTTTTTAATTAAAAAAAATAATTAAAAATAAATCAGTTTAACTGGTCAAATAGGCCTTCCTTCAACCCAGTTTCCACTTCTAGTTGTACTGGTATGAGATTGCCAGATCAAGCCTGATTTAGAAAGCTAAGCAGGCTTGACCCTAGATAGTGCTTGGATGGGAGACCACCTGATCCTGTAAGCTTTTCAGTTTTATTCCTCATATAGTTTTTTTTTTTTTTTAAATAAGAAAATAAATTAAAAATAAATCATTTTAATTGGTCAAATAGGCCTTCCTTCAGCCCACTTTCCACTTCTAGTTGTACTGGTATAAGAGTGCCAGATCAAGCCTGATTTAAAAAGCTAAGCAGGCTTGACCCTGGGTAGTGCTTGGTTGGGAGACCACCTGATCCTGTAAGCTATTCAGTTTTATTCCTCATATAGTTATTTTTTTTTTAAATAAAGAAAATAAATTAAAAATAAATCATTTTAATTGGTCAAATAGGCCTTCCTTCAGCCCACTTTCCACTTCTAGTTGTACTGGTATAAGAGTGCCAGATCAAGCCTGATTTAAAAAGCTAAGCAGGCTTGACCCTGGGTAGTGCTTGGTTTCGAGACCACCTGATCCTGTAAGCTATTCAGTTTTATTCCTCATATAGTTATTTTTTTTTTAAATAAAGAAAATAAATTAAAAATAAATCATTTTAATTGGTCAAATAGGCCTTCCTTCAACCCAGTTTCCACTTCTAGTTGTACTGGTGTGAGAGTGCCAGATCAAGCCTGATTTAAAAAGCTAAGCAGGCTTGACCCTGGGTAGTGCTTGGTTGGGAGACCACCTGATCCTGTAAGCTATTCAGTTTTATTCCTCATATAGTTATTTTTTTTTTAAATAAAGAAAATAAATTAAAAATAAATCATTTTAATTGGTCAAATAGGCCTTCCTTCAACCCACTTTCCACTTCTAGTTGTACTGGTATAAGAGTGCCAGATCAAGCCTGATTTAAAAAGCTAAGCAGGCTTGACCCTGGGTAGTGTTTGGATGGGAGACCACCTGATCCTGTAAGCTATTCAGTTTTATTCCTCATATAGTTTTCTTTTTTTTTAAATAAAGAAAATAAATTAAAAATAAATCATTTTAATTGGTCAAATAGGCCTTCCTTCAACCCAGTTTCCACTTCTAGTTGTACTGGTGTGAGAGTGCCAGATCAAGCCTGATTTAGAAAGCTAAGCAGGCTTGACCCTGGGTAGTGCTTGGATGGGAGACCACCTGATCCTGTAAGCTTTTCAGTTTTATTCCTCATATAGTTTTTTTTTTTTTTAAATAAAGAAAATAAATTAAAAATAAATCATTTTAATTGGTCAAATAGGCCTTCCTTCAACCCAGCTTCCACTTCTAGTTGTACTGGTATGAGAGTGCCAGATCAAGCCTGATTTAGAAAGCTAAGCAGGCTTGACCCTGGGTAGTGCTTGGATGGGAGCCCACCTGATCCTGTAAGCTTTTCAGTTTTATTCCTCATATAGTTTTTTTTTTTTTTTAAATAAAAAAAAAATAATTAAAAATAAATCAGTTTAACTGGTCAAATAGGCCTTCCTTCAGCCCAGTTTCCACTTCTAGTTGTACTGGTATAAGAGTGCCAGATCAAGCCTGATTTAAAAAGCTAAGCAGGCTTGACCCTGGGTAGTGTTTGGATGGGAGACCACCTGATCCTGTAAGCTATTCAGTTTTATTCCTCATATAGTTTTCTTTTTTTTTAAATAAAGAAAATAAATTAAAAATAAATCATTTTAATTGGTCAAATAGGCCTTCCTTCAACCCAGTTTCCACTTCTAGTTGTACTGGTGTGAGAGTGCCAGATCAAGCCTGATTTAGAAAGCTAAGCAGGCTTGACCCTGGGTAGTGCTTGGATGGGAGCCCACCTGATCCTGTAAGCTTTTCAGTTTTATTCCTCATATAGTTTTTTTTTTTTTTTAAATAAAAAAAAATAATTAAAAATAAATCAGTTTAACTGGTCAAATAGGCCTTCCTTCAACCCAGTTTCCACTTCTAGTTGTACTGGTATGAGATTGCCAGATCAAGCCTGATTTAGAAAGCTAAGCAGGCTTGACCCTAGATAGTGCTTGGATGGGAGACCACCTGATCCTGTAAGCTTTTCAGTTTTATTCCTCATATAGTTTTTTTTTTTTTTTAAATAAGAAAATAAATTAAAAATAAATCATTTTAATTGGTCAAATAGGCCTTCCTTCAGCCCACTTTCCACTTCTAGTTGTACTGGTATAAGAGTGCCAGATCAAGCCTGATTTAAAAAGCTAAGCAGGCTTGACCCTGGGTAGTGCTTGGTTGGGAGACCACCTGATCCTGTAAGCTATTCAGTTTTATTCCTCATATAGTTATTTTTTTTTTAAATAAAGAAAATAAATTAAAAATAAATCATTTTAATTGGTCAAATAGGCCTTCCTTCAAACCCAGCTTCCACTTCTAGTTGTACTGGTATGAGAGTGCCAGATCAAGCCTGATTTAGAAAGCTAAGCAGGCTTGACCCTGGGTAGTGCTTGGATGGGAGCCCACCTGATCCTGTAAGCTTTTCAGTTTTATTCCTCATATAGTTTTTTTTTTTTTTTTAAATAAAAAAAAATAATTAAAAATAAATCATTTTAATTGGTCAAATAGGCCTTCCTTCAACCCAGTTTCCACTTCTAGTTGTACTGGTATGAGATTGCCAGATCAAGCCTGATTTAGAAAGCTAAGCAGGCTTGACCCTAGATAGTGCTTGGATGGGAGACCACCTGATCCTGTAAGCTTTTCAGTTTTATTCCTCATATAGTTTTTTTTTTTTTTTAAATAAGAAAATAAATTAAAAATAAATCATTTTAATTGGTCAAATAGGCCTTCCTTCAGCCCACTTTCCACTTCTAGTTGTACTGGTATAAGAGTGCCAGATCAAGCCTGATTTAAAAAGCTAAGCAGGCTTGACCCTGGGTAGTGCTTGGTTGGGAGACCACCTGATCCTGTAAGCTATTCAGTTTTATTCCTCATATAGTTATTTTTTTTTTAAATAAAGAAAATAAATTAAAAATAAATCATTTTAATTGGTCAAATAGGCCTTCCTTCAACCCAGTTTCCACTTCTAGTTGTACTGGTGTGAGAGTGCCAGATCAAGCCTGATTTAAAAAGCTAAGCAGGCTTGACCCTGGGTAGTGCTTGGTTGGGAGACCACCTGATCCTGTAAGCTATTCAGTTTTATTCCTCATATAGTTATTTTTTTTTTAAATAAAGAAAATAAATTAAAAATAAATCATTTTAATTGGTCAAATAGGCCTTCCTTCAACCCACTTTCCACTTCTAGTTGTACTGGTATAAGAGTGCCAGATCAAGCCTGATTTAAAAAGCTAAGCAGGCTTGACCCTGGGTAGTGCTTGGATGGGAGACCACCTGATCCTGTAAGCTATTCAGTTTTATTCCTCATATAGTTTTCTTTTTTTTTAAATAAAGAAAATAAATTAAAAATAAATCATTTTAATTGGTCAAATAGGCCTTCCTTCAACCCAGTTTCCACTTCTAGTTGTACTGGTGTGAGAGTGCCAGATCAAGCCTGATTTAGAAAGCTAAGCAGGCTTGACCCTGGGTAGTGCTTGGATGGGAGACCACCTGATCCTGTAAGCTTTTCAGTTTTATTCCTCATATAGTTTTTTTTTTTTTTAAATAAAGAAAATAAATTAAAAATAAATCATTTTAATTGGTCAAATAGGCCTTCCTTCAACCCAGCTTCCACTTCTAGTTGTACTGGTATGAGAGTGCCAGATCAAGCCTGATTTAGAAAGCTAAGCAGGCTTGACCCTGGGTAGTGCTTGGATGGGAGCCCACCTGATCCTGTAAGCTTTTCAGTTTTATTCCTCATATAGTTTTTTTTTTTTTTTAAATAAAAAAAAATAATTAAAAATAAATCAGTTTAACTGGTCAAATAGGCCTTCCTTCAACCCAGTTTCCACTTCTAGTTGTACTGGTATGAGATTGCCAGATCAAGCCTGATTTAGAAAGCTAAGCAGGCTTGACCCTAGATAGTGCTTGGATGGGAGACCACCTGATCCTGTAAGCTTTTCAGTTTTATTCCTCATATAGTTTTTTTTTTTTTTAAATAAGAAAATAAATTAAAAATAAATCATTTTAATTGGTCAAATAGGCCTTCCGTCAGCCCACTTTCCACTTCTAGTTGTACTGGTATAAGAGTGCCAGATCAAGCCTGATTTAAAAAGCTAAGCAGGCTTGACCCTGGGTAGTGCTTGGTTGGGAGACCACCTGATCCTGTAAGCTATTCAGTTTTATTCCTCATATAGTTATTTTTTTTTTAAATAAAGAAAATAAATTAAAAATAAATCATTTTAATTGGTCAAATAGGCCTTCCTTCAACCCAGTTTCCACTTCTAGTTGTACTGGTGTGAGAGTGCCAGATCAAGCCTGATTTAAAAAGCTAAGCAGGCTTGACCTTGGTTAGTGCTTGGATGGGAGACCACCTGATCCTGTAAGCTTTTCAGTTTTATTCCTCATATAGTTTTTTTTTTTTTTTTTTTTTTTTTTTTTTTTTAAATAAAAAAAAATAAATTAAAAATAAATCAGTTTAATTGGTCAAATAGGCCTTCCTTCAACCTAGTTTCCACTTCCAGTTGTACTGGTATGAGAGTGCCAGATCAAGCCTGATTTAGAAAACTAAGCAGGCTTGACCCTGGGTAGTGCTTGGATGGGAGACCACCTGATCCTGTAAGCTTTTCAGTTTTATTCCTCATATAGTGTTTTTTTTTTAAATAAAGAAAATAAATTAAAAAGAAATCATTTTAATTGGTCAAATAGGCCTTCCTTCAACCTAGTTTCCACTTCTAGTTGTACTGGTATGAGAGTGCCAGATCAAGCCTGATTTAGAAAACCAAGCAGGCTTGACCCTGGGTAGTGCTTGGATGGGAGACCACCTGATCCTGTAAGCTTTTCAGTTTTATTCCTCATATAGTTTTTTTTTTTTTTTTAAATAAGAAAATAAATTTAAAATACATCATTTTAATTGGTCAAATAGGCCTTCCTTCAGCCCACTTTCCACTTCTAGTTGTACTGGTATAAGAGTGCCAGATCAAGCCTGATTTAAAAAGCTAAGCAGGCTTGACCCTGGGTAGTGCTTGGATGGGAGACCACCTGATCCTGTAAGCTTTTCAGTTTTATTCCTCATATAGTTTTTTTTTTTTTAAATAAAGAAAATAAATAAAAAATAAATTATTTTAATTTGTCAAATAGGCCTTCCTTCAACCTAGTTTCCACTTCTAGTTGTACTGGTTTGAGAGTGCCAGATCAAGCCTGATTTAGAAAGCTAAGCAGGCTTGACCCTGGGTAGTGCTTGGATGGGAGACCACCTGATCCTGTAAGCTTTTCAGTTTTATTCCTCATATAGTTTTTTTTTTTTTAAATAAAGAAAATAAATAAAAAATAAATTATTTTAATTTGTCAAATAGGCATTCCTTCAACCTAGTTTCCACTTCCAGTTGTACTGGTATGAGAGTGCCAGATCAAGCCTGATTTAGAAAACTAAGCAGGCTTGACCCTGGGTAGTGCTTGGATGGGAGACCACCTGATCCTGTAAGCTTTTCAGTTTTATTCCTCATATAGTTTTTTTTTTTTTTTTTTTTTTTTTTTTTTTTTTTTTTTTTTTTTTTTTTTAAATAAGAAAATAAATTTAAAATACATCATTTTAATTGGTCAAATAGGCCTTCCTTCAGCCCACTTTCCACTTCTAGTTGTACTGGTATAAGAGTGCCAGATCAAGCCTGATTTAAAAAGCTAAGCAGGCTTGACCCTGGGTAGTGCTTGGATGGGAGACCACCTGATCCTGTAAGCTATTCAGTTTTATTCCTCATATAGTTTTTTTTTTTAAATAAAGAAAATAAATTAAAAAGAAATCATTTTAATTGGTCAAATAGGCCTTCCTTCAACCCAGTTTCCACTTCTAGTTGTACTGGTATGAGAGTGCCAGATCAAGCCTGATTTAGAAAGCTAAGCAGGCTTGACCCTGGGTAGTGCTTGGATGGGAGACCACCTGATCCTGTAAGCTTTTCAGTTTTATTCCTCATATAGTTTTTTTTTTTTAAATAAAGAAAATAAATTAAAAATAAATCATTTTAATTGGTCAAATAGGCCTTCCTTCAACCCAGTTTCCACTTCTAGTTGTACTGGTTTGAGAGTGCCAGATCAAGCCTGATTTAGAAAGCTAAGCAGGCTTGACCCTGGGTAGTGCTTGGATGGGAGACCACCTGATCCTGTAAGCTTTTCAGTTTTATTCCTCATATAGTTTTTTTTTTTTTAAATAAAGAAAATAAATAAAAAATAAATTATTTTAATTTGTCAAATAGGCATTCCTTCAACCTAGTTTCCACTTCCAGTTGTACTGGTATGAGAGTGCCAGATCAAGCCTGATTTAGAAAACTAAGCAGGCTTGACCCTGGGTAGTGCTTGGATGGGAGACCACCTGATCCTGTAAGCTTTTCAGTTTTATTCCTCATATAGTTTTTTTTTTTTTTTTTTTTTTTTTTTTTTTTTAAATAAGAAAATAAATTTAAAATACATCATTTTAATTGGTCAAATAGGCCTTCCTTCAGCCCACTTTCCACTTCTAGTTGTACTGGTATAAGAGTGCCAGATCAAGCCTGATTTAAAAAGCTAAGCAGGCTTGACCCTGGGTAGTGCTTGGATGGGAGACCACCTGATCCTGTAAGCTATTCAGTTTTATTCCTCATATAGTTTTTTTTTTTAAATAAAGAAAATAAATTAAAAAGAAATCATTTTAATTGGTCAAATAGGCCTTCCTTCAACCCAGTTTCCACTTCTAGTTGTACTGGTATGAGAGTGCCAGATCAAGCCTGATTTAGAAAGCTAAGCAGGCTTGACCCTGGGTAGTGCTTGGATGGGAGACCACCTGATCCTGTAAGCTTTTCAGTTTTATTCCTCATATAGTTTTTTTTTTTTAAATAAAGAAAATAAATTAAAAATAAATCATTTTAATTGGTCAAATAGGCCTTCCTTCAACCCAGTTTCCACTTCTAGTTGTACTGGTGTGAGAGTGCCAGATCAAGCCTGATTTAGAAAGCTAAGCAGGCTTGACCCTGGGTAGTGCTTGGATGGGAGACCACCTGATCCTGTAAGCTATTCAGTTTTATTCCTCATATAGTTTTTTTTTTTTTTAAATAAAGAAAATAAATTAAAAATAAATCATTTTAATTGGTCAAATAGGCCTTCCTTCAACCCAGTTTCCACTTCTAGTTGTACTGGTGTGAGAGTGCCAGATCAAGCCTGATTTAGAAAGCTAAGCAGGCTTGACCCTGGGTAGTGCTTGGATGGGAGACCACCTGATCCTGTAAGCTTTTCAGTTGTATTCCTCATATATATTTTTTTTTTTTTTTTTTTTTAAATAAAAAAAAATAATTAAAAATAAATCAGTTTAATTGGTCAAACAGGCCTTCCTTCAGCCCACTTTCCGCTTCTAGTTGTACTGGTATAAGAGTGCCAGATCAAGCCTGATTTAGAAAGCTAAACAGGCTTGACCCTGGGTAGTGCTTGGATGGGAGACCACCTGATCCTGTAAGCTTTTCAGTTGTATTCCTCATATAGTTTTTTTTTTTTTTTTTAAAAAAAAAAAAAAAAAAAGAAAATAAATTAAAAATAAATCATTTTAATTGGTCAAATAGGCCTTCCTTCAACCCACTTTCCACTTCTAGTTGTACTGGTATAAGAGTGCCAGATCAAGCCTGATTTAAAAAGCTAAGCAGGCTTGACCCTGGGTAGTGCTTGGATGGGAGACCACCTGATCCTGTAAGCTATTCAGTTTTAATCCTCATATAGTTTTTTTTTTTTTTAAATAAAGAAAATAAATTAAAAATAAATCATTTTAATTGGTCAAATAGGCCTTCCTTCAACCCCGTTTCCACTTCTAGTTGTACTGGTGTGAGAGTGCCAGATCAAGCCTGATTTAGAAAGCTAAGCAGGCTTGACCCTGGGTAGTGCTTGGATGGGAGACCACCTGATCCTGTAAGCTTTTCAGTTTTGTTCCTCATATATTTTTTTTTTTTTTTTTAAATAAGAAAATAAATTAAAAATAAATCATTTTAATTGGTCAAATAGGCCTTCCTTCAGCCCACTTTCCACTTCTAGTTGTACTGGTATAAGAGTGCCAGATCAAGCCTGATTTAAAAAGCTAAGCAGGCTTGACCCTGGTTAGTGCTTGGATGGGAGACCACCTGAATCTGTAAGCTTTTCAGTTTTATTCCTCATATAGTTTTTTTTTTTTTAAATAAAGAAAATAAATTAAAAATAAATCATTTTAATTGGTCAAATAGGCCTTCCTTCAACCCAGTTTCCACTTCTAGTTGTACTGGTATGAGAGTGCCAGATCAAGCCTGATTTAGAAAGCTAAGCAGGCTTGACCCTGGGTAGTGCTTGGATGGGAGACCACTTGATCCTGTAAGCTTTTCAATTTTATTCCTCATATAGTTTTTTTTTTTTTTTAAAATAAAAAAAAATAATTAAAAATAAATCAGTTTAATTGGTCAAATAGGCCTTCCTTCAGCCCACTTTCCGCTTCTAGTTGTACTGGTATAAGAGTGCCAGATCAAGCCTGATTTAGAAAGCTAAACAGGCTTGACCCTGGGTAGTGCTTGGATGGGAGACCACCTGATCCTGTAAGCTTTTCAGTTGTATTCCTCATATAGTTTTTTTTTTTTTTTTTTTTTTAAATAAAAAAAAATAATTAAAAATAAATCAGTTTAATTGGTCAAACAGGCCTTCCTTCAGCCCACTTTCCGCTTCTAGTTGTACTGGTATAAGAGTGCCAGATCAAGCCTGATTTAGAAAGCTAAACAGGCTTGACCCTGGGTAGTGCTTGGATGGGAGACCACCTGATCCTGTAAGCTTTTCAGTTGTATTCCTCATATAGTTTTTTTTTTTTTTTTTAAAAAAAAAAAAAAAAAAAGAAAATAAATTAAAAATAAATCATTTTAATTGGTCAAATAGGCCTTCCTTCAACCCACTTTCCACTTCTAGTTGTACTGGTATAAGAGTGCCAGATCAAGCCTGATTTAAAAAGCTAAGCAGGCTTGACCCTGGGTAGTGCTTGGATGGGAGACCACCTGATCCTGTAAGCTATTCAGTTTTAATCCTCATATAGTTTTTTTTTTTTTTAAATAAAGAAAATAAATTAAAAATAAATCATTTTAATTGGTCAAATAGGCCTTCCTTCAACCCCGTTTCCACTTCTAGTTGTACTGGTGTGAGAGTGCCAGATCAAGCCTGATTTAGAAAGCTAAGCAGGCTTGACCCTGGGTAGTGCTTGGATGGGAGACCACCTGATCCTGTAAGCTTTTCAGTTTTGTTCCTCATATATTTTTTTTTTTTTTTTTAAATAAGAAAATAAATTAAAAATAAATCATTTTAATTGGTCAAATAGGCCTTCCTTCAGCCCACTTTCCACTTCTAGTTGTACTGGTATAAGAGTGCCAGATCAAGCCTGATTTAAAAAGCTAAGCAGGCTTGACCCTGGTTAGTGCTTGGATGGGAGACCACCTGAATCTGTAAGCTTTTCAGTTTTATTCCTCATATAGTTTTTTTTTTTTTAAATAAAGAAAATAAATTAAAAATAAATCATTTTAATTGGTCAAATAGGCCTTCCTTCAACCCAGTTTCCACTTCTAGTTGTACTGGTATGAGAGTGCCAGATCAAGCCTGATTTAGAAAGCTAAGCAGGCTTGACCCTGGGTAGTGCTTGGATGGGAGACCACTTGATCCTGTAAGCTTTTCAATTTTATTCCTCATATAGTTTTTTTTTTTTTTTTAAAATAAAAAAAAATAATTAAAAATAAATCAGTTTAATTGGTCAAATAGGCCTTCCTTCAGCCCACTTTCCGCTTCTAGTTGTACTGGTATAAGAGTGCCAGATCAAGCCTGATTTAGAAAGCTAAACAGGCTTGACCCTGGGTAGTGCTTGGATGGGAGACCACCTGATCCTGTAAGCTTTTCAGTTGTATTCCTCATATAGTTTTTTTTTTTTTTTTTTTTTTTTTTTAAAAAAAAAAAAAAAAGAAAATAAATTAAAAATAAATCATTTTAATTGGTCAAATAGGCCTTCCTTCAACCCAGTTTCCACTTCTAGTTGTACTGGTATGAGAGTGCCAGATCAAGCCTGATTTAGAAAGCTAAGCAGGCTTGACCCTGGGTAGTGCTTGGATGGGAGACCACCTGATCCTGTAAGCTTTTCAGTTTTATTCCTCATATAGTTTTTTTTTTTTTTTTTAAATAAAAAAAAATAATTAAAAATAAATCAGTTTAATTGGTCAAATAGGCCTTCCTTCAACCCAGTTTCCACTTCTAGTTGTACTGGTATGAGATTGCCAGATCAAGCCTGATTTAGAAAGCTAAGCAGGCTTGACCCTGGGTAGTGCTTGGATGGGAGACCACCTGATCCTGTAAGCTATTCAGTTTTATTCCTCATATAGTTTTTTTTTTTAAATAAAGAAAATAAATTAAAAAGAAATCATTTTAATTGGTCAAATAGGCCTTCCTTCAACCCAGTTTCCACTTCTAGTTGTACTGGTATGAGAGTGCCAGATCAAGCCTGATTTAGAAAGCTAAGCAGGCTTGACCCTGGGTAGTGCTTGGATGGGAGACCACCTGATCCTGTAAGCTTTTCAGTTTTATTCCTCATATAGTTTTTTTTTTTTAAATAAAGAAAATAAATTAAAAATAAATCATTTTAATTGGTCAAATAGGCCTTCCTTCAACCCAGTTTCCACTTCTAGTTGTACTGGTGTGAGAGTGCCAGATCAAGCCTGATTTAGAAAGCTAAGCAGGCTTGACCCTGGGTAGTGCTTGGATGGGAGACCACCTGATCCTGTAAGCTATTCAGTTTTATTCCTCATATAGTTTTTTTTTTTTTTAAATAAAGAAAATAAATTAAAAATAAATCATTTTAATTGGTCAAATAGGCCTTCCTTCAACCCAGTTTCCACTTCTAGTTGTACTGGTGTGAGAGTGCCAGATCAAGCCTGATTTAGAAAGCTAAGCAGGCTTGACCCTGGGTAGTGCTTGGATGGGAGACCACCTGATCCTGTAAGCTTTTCAGTTGTATTCCTCATATATTTTTTTTTTTTTTTTTTTTTTTTAATAAAAAAAAATAATTAAAAATAAATCATTTTAATTGGTCAAATAGGCCTTCCTTCAACCCACTTTCCACTTCTAGTTGTACTGGTATAAGAGTGCCAGATCAAGCCTGATTTAAAAAGCTAAGCAGGCTTGACCCTGGGTAGTGCTTGGATGGGAGACCACCTGATCCTGTAAGCTATTCAGTTTTAATCCTCATATAGTTTTTTTTTTTTTTTAAATAAAGAAAATAAATTAAAAATAAATCATTTTAATTGGTCAAATAGGCCTTCCTTCAGCCCCGTTTCCACTTCTAGTTGTACTGGTGTGAGAGTGCCAGATCAAGCCTGATTTAGAAAGCTAAGCAGGCTTGACCCTGGGTAGTGCTTGGATGGGAGACCACCTGATCCTGTAAGCTTTTCAGTTTTGTTCCTCATATATTTTTTTTTTTTTTTTTTAAATAAGAAAATAAATTAAAAATAAATCATTTTAATTGGTCAAATAGGCCTTCCTTCAGCCCACTTTCCACTTCTAGTTGTACTGGTATAAGAGTGCCAGATCAAGCCTGATTTAAAAAGCTAAGCAGGCTTGACCCTGGTTAGTGCTTGGATGGGAGACCACCTGATCCTGTAAGCTTTTCAGTTTTATTCCTCATATAGTTTTTTTTTTTTTAAATAAAGAAAATAAATTAAAAATAAATCATTTTAATTGGTCAAATAGGCCTTCCTTCAACCCAGTTTCCACTTCTAGTTGTACTGGTATGAGGGTGCCAGATCAAGCCTGATTTAGAAAGCTAAGCAGGCTTGACCCTGGGTAGTGCTTGGATGGGAGACCACCTGATCCTGTAAGCTTTTCAGTTTTATTCCTCATATAGTTTTTTTTTTTTTTTTTTTTTTTTAAAAAAAAAAAAAAAAAAAAAGAAAATAAATTAAAAATAAATCATTTTAATTGGTCAAATAGGCCTTCCTTCAACCCAGTTTCCACTTCTAGTTGTACTGGTATGAGAGTGCCAGATCAAGCCTGATTTAGAAAGCTAAGCAGGCTTGACCCTGGGTAGTGCTTGGATGGGAGACCACCTGATCCTGTAAGCTTTTCAGTTTTATTCCTCATATAGTTTTTTTTTTTTTTTTTAAATAAAAAAAAATAATTAAAAATAAATCAGTTTAATTGGTCAAATAGGCCTTCCTTCAACCCAGTTTCCACTTCTAGTTGTACTGGTATGAGATTGCCAGATCAAGCCTGATTTAGAAAGCTAAGCAGGCTTGACCCTGGGTAGTGCTTGGATGGGAGACCACCTGATCCTGTAAGCTTTTCAGTTTTATTCCTCATATAGTTTTTTTTTTTTTTAAATAAAGAAAATAAATAAAAAATAAATTATTTTAATTTGTCAAATAGGCCTTCCTTCAACCTAGTTTCCACTTCCAGTTGTACTGGTATGAGAGTGCCAGATCAAGCCTGATTTAGAAAACTAAGCAGGCTTGACCCTGGGTAGTGCTTGGATGGGAGACCACCTGATCCTGTAAGCTTTTCAGTTTTATTCCTCATATAGTTTTTTTTATTTTTTAAAAATAAGAAAATAAATTAAAAATAAATCATTTTAATTGGTCAAATAGGCCTTCCTTCAGCCCACTTTCCACTTCTAGTTGTACTGGTATAAGAGTGCCAGATCAAGCCTGATTTAAAAAGCTAAGCAGGCTTTACCCTGGGTAGTGCTTGGATGGGAGACCACCTGATCCTGTAAGCTTTTCAGTTTTATTCCTCATATAGTTTTTTTTTTTTTTAAATAAAGAAAATAAATAAAAAATAAATTATTTTAATTTGTCAAATAGGCCTTCCTTCAACCTAGTTTCCACTTCTAGTTGTACTGGTATGAGAGTGCCAGATCAAGCCTGATTTAGAAAACCAAGCAGGCTTGACCCTGGGTAGTGCTTGGATGGGAGACCACCTGATCCTGTAATCTTTTCAGTTTTATTCCTCATATAGTTTTTTTTTTTTTTTTAAATAAGAAAATAAATTTAAAATACATCATTTTAATTGGTCAAATAGGCCTTCCTTCAGCCCACTTTCCACTTCTAGTTGTACTGGTATGAGATTGCCAGATCAAGCCTGATTTAGAAAGCTAAGCAGGCTTGACCCTGGGTAGTGCTTGGATGGGAGACCACCTGATCCTGTAAGCTTTTCAGTTTTATTCCTCATATAGTTTTTTTTTTTTTTAAATAAAGAAAATAAATAAAAAATAAATTATTTTAATTTGTCAAATAGGCCTTCCTTCAACCTAGTTTCCACTTCCAGTTGTACTGGTATGAGAGTGCCAGATCAAGCCTGATTTAGAAAACTAAGCAGGCTTGACCCTGGGTAGTGCTTGGATGGGAGACCACCTGATCCTGTAAGCTTTTCAGTTTTATTCCTCATATAGTTTTTTTTTTTTTTTTTTTTTTTTTTTTTTTTTTTTTAATAAATAAAAAAAAAAAAATTAAAAATAAATCAGTTTAATTGGTCAAATAGGCCTTCCTTCAACCCAGTTTCCACTTCTAGTTGTACTGGTATGAGATTGCCAGATCAAGCCTGATTTAGAAAGCTAAGCAGGCTTGACCCTGGGTAGTGCTTGGATGGGAGACCACCTGATCCTGTTAGCTTTTCAGTTTTATTCCTCATATAGTTTTTTTTTTTTTAAATAAAGAAAATAAATAAAAAATAAATTATTTTAATTTGTCAAATAGGCCTTCCTTCAACCTAGTTTCCACTTCCAGTTGTACTGGTATGAGAGTGCCAGATCAAGCCTGATTTAGAAAACTAAGCAGGCTTGACCCTGGGTAGTGCTTGGATGGGAGACCACCTGATCCTGTAAGCTTTTCAGTTTTATTCCTCATATAGTTTTTTTTTTTTTTTAAATAAAGAAAATAAATTAAAAATAAATCATTTTAATTGGTCAAATAGGCCTTCCTTCAACCCAGTATCCACTTCTAGTTGTACTGGTATGAGAGTGCCAGATCAAGCCTGATTTAGAAAACCAAGCAGGCTTGACCCTGGGTAGTGCTTGGATGGGAGACCACCTGATCCTGTAAGCTTTTCAGTTTTATTCCTCATATAGTTTTTTTTTTTTTTTTAAATAAGAAAATAAATTTAAAATACATCATTTTAATTGGTCAAATAGGCCTTCCTTCAGCCCACTTTCCACTTCTAGTTGTACTGGTATAAGAGTGCCAGATCAAGCCTGATTTAAAAAGCTAAGCAGGCTTGACCCTGGGTAGTGCTTGGATGGGAGACCACCTGATACTGTAAGCTATTCAGTTTTATTCCTCATATAGTTTTTTTTTTTAAATAAAGAAAATAAATTAAAAAGAAATCATTTTAATTGGTCAAATAGGCCTTCCTTCAACCCAGTTTCCACTTCTAGTTGTACTGGTATGAGATTGCCAGATCAAGCCTGATTTAGAAAGCTAAGCAGGCTTGACCCTAGATAGTGCTTGGATGGGAGACCACCTGATCCTGTAAGCTTTTCAGTTTTATTCCTCATATAGTTTTTTTTTTTTTTTTAAATAAGAAAATTAATTAAAAATAAATCATTTTAATTGGTCAAATAGGCCTTCCTTCAACCCAGTTTCCACTTCTAGTTGTACTGGTATGAGAGTGACAGATCAAGCCTGATTTAGAAAGCTAAGCAGGCTTGACTCTGGTTAGTGCTTGGATGGGAGACCACCTGATCCTGTAAGCTTTTCAGTTTTATTCCTCATATAGTTTTTTTTTTTTTTTTTTTTTTAAAATAAAAAAAAATAATTAAAAATAAATCAGTTTAATTGGTCAAATAGGCCTTCCTTCAACCCAGTTTCCACTTCTAGTTGTACTGGTATGAGATTGCCAGATCAAGCCTGATTTAGAAAGCTAAGCAGGCTTGACCCTAGATAGTGCTTGGATGGGAGACCACCTGATCCGGTAAGCTTTTCAGTTTTATTCCTCATATAGTTTTTTTTTTTTTTTAAATAAAGAAAATAAATAAAAAATAAATTATTTTAATTCGTCAAATAGGCCTTCCTTCAACCCAGTTTCCACTTCTAGTTGTACTGGTATGAGATTGCCAGATCAAGCCTGATTTAGAAAGCTAAGCAGGCTTGACCCTGGGTAGTGCTTGGATGGGAGACCACCTGATCCTGTAAGCTTTTCAGTTTTATTCCTCATACAGTTTTTTTTTTTTTTTTTTTTTTTTTTTAAATAAAAAAAAAAAAATTAAAAATAAATAATTTTAATTGGTCAAATAGGCCTTCCTTCAACCCAGTTTCCACTTCTAGTTGTACTGGTATGAGATTGCCAGATCAAGCCTGATTTAGAAAGCTAAGCAGGCTTGACCCTGGGTAGTGCTTGGATGGGAGACCACCTGATCCTGTAAGCTTTTCAGTTTTATTCCTCATATAGTTTTTTTTTTTTTAAATAAAGAAAATAAATAAAAAATAAATTATTTTAATTTGTCAAATAGGCCTTCCTTCAACCTAGTTTCCACTTCCAGTTGTACTGGTATGAGAGTGCCAGATCAAGCCTGATTTAGAAAACTAAGCAGGCTTGACCCTGGGTAGTGCTTGAATGGGAGACCACCTGATCCTGTAAGCTTTTCAGTTTTATTCCTCATATAGTTTTTTTTATTTTTTTAAAATAAAAAAATAAATTAAAAATAAATCATTTTAATTGGTCAAATAGGCCTTCCTTCAGCCCACTTTCCACTTCTAGTTGTACTGGTATGAGATTGCCAGATCAAGCCTGATTTAGAAAGCTAAGCAGGCTTGACCCTGGGTAGTGCTTGGATGGGAGACCACCTGATCCTGTAAGCTTTTCAGTTTTATTCCTCATATAGTTTTTTTTTTTTTTTTTTTTTTTTTTTTTTTTTTTTTTTTTAAAAATAAAAAAAAATAATTAAAAATAAATCAGTTTAATTGGTCAAATAGGCCTTCCTTCAACCCAGTTTCCACTTCTAGTTGTACTGGTATGAGATTGCCAGATCAAGCCTGATTTAGAAAGCTAAGCAGGCTTGACCCTGGGTAGTGCTTGGATGGGAGACCACCTGATCCTGTAAGCTTTTCAGTTTTATTCCTCATATAGTTTTTTTTTTTAAATAAAGAAAATAAATTAAATAATAAATCATTTTAATTTGTCAAATAGGCCTTCCTTCAACCTAGTTTCCACTTCCAGTTGTACTGGTATGAGAGTGCCAGATCAAGCCTGATTTAGAAAACTAAGCAGGCTTGACCCTGGGTAGTGCTTGGATGGGAGACCACCTGATCCTGTAAGCTTTTCAGTTTTATTCCTCATATAGTTTTTTTTATTTTTTTAAAATAAGAAAATAAATTAAAAATAAATCATTTTAATTGGTCAAATAGGCCTTCCTTCAGCCCACTTTCCACTTCTAGTTGTACTGGTATAAGAGTGCCAGATCAAGCCTGATTTAAAAAGCTAAGCAGGCTTGACCCTGGGTAGTGCTTGGATGGGAGACCACCTGATCCTGTAAGCTATTCAGTTTTATTCCTCATATAGTTTTTTTTTTTAAATAAAGAAAATAAATTAAAAAGAAATCATTTTAATTGGTCAAATAGGCCTTCCTTCAACCCAGTTTCCACTTCTAGTTGTACTGGTATGAGATTGCCAGATCAAGCCTGATTTAGAAAGCTAAGCAGGCTTGACCCTGGGTAGTGCTTGGATGGGAGCCCACCTGATCCTGTAAGCTTTTCAGTTTTATTCCTCATATAGTTTTTTTTTTTTTTTTAATAAAAAAAAATAATTAAAAATAAATCAGTTTAACTGGTCAAATAGGCCTTCCTTCAACCCAGTTTCCACTTCTAGTTGTACTGGTATGAGATTGCCAGATCAAGCCTGATTTAGAAAGCTAAGCAGGCTTGACCCTAGATAGTGCTTGGATGGGAGACCACCTGATCCTGTAAGCTTTTCAGTTTTATTCCTCATATAGTTTTTTTTTTTTTTAAAATAAGAAAATAAATTAAAAATAAATCATTTTAATTGGTCAAATAGGCCTTCCTTCAACCCAGTTTCCACTTCTAGTTGTACTGGTATGAGAGTGACAGATCAAGCCTGATTTAGAAAGCTAAGCAGGCTTGACCCTGGTTAGTGCTTGGATGGGAGACCACCTGATCCTGTAAACTTTTCAGTTTTATTCCTCATATATTTTTTTTTTTTTTTTTTTTTAAATAAAAAAAAATAATTAAAAATAAATCAGTTTAATTGGTCAAATAGGCCTTCCTTCAACCCAGTTTCCACTTCTAGTTGTACTGGTATGAGATTGCCATATCAAGCCTGATTTAGAAAGCTAAGCAGGCTTGACCCTAGATAGTGCTTGGATGGGAGACCACCTGATCCGGTAAGCTTTTCAGTTTTATTCCTCATATAGTTTTTTTTTTAAATAAAGAAAATAAATTAAAAAGAAATCATTTTAATTGGTCAAATAGGCCTTCCTTCAACCTAGTTTCCACTTCTAGTTGTACTGGTATGAGAGTGCCAGATCAAGCCTGATTTAGAAAACCAAGCAGGCTTGACCCTGGGTAGTGCTTGGATGGGAGACCACCTGATCCTGTAAGCTTTTCAGTTTTATTCCTCATATAGTTTTTTTTTTTTTTTTAAATAAGAAAATAAATTTAAAATACATCATTTTAATTGGTCAAATAGGCCTTCCTTCAGCCCACTTTCCACTTCTAGTTGTACTGGTATAAGAGTGCCAGATCAAGCCTGATTTAAAAAGCTAAGCAGGCTTGACCCTGGGTAGTGCTTGGATGGGAGACCACCTGATCCTGTAAGCTATTCAGTTTTATTCCTCATATAGTTTTTTTTTTTAAATAAAGAAAATAAATTAAAAAGAAATCATTTTAATTGGTCAAATAGGCCTTCCTTCAACCCAGTTTCCACTTCTAGTTGTACTGGTATGAGATTGCCAGATCAAGCCTGATTTAGAAAGCTAAGCAGGCTTGACCCTGGGTAGTGCTTGGATGGGAGCCCACCTGATCCTGTAAGCTTTTCAGTTTTATTCCTCATATAGTTTTTTTTTTTTTTTTAATAAAAAAAAATAATTAAAAATAAATCAGTTTAACTGGTCAAATAGGCCTTCGTTCAACCCAGTTTCCACTTCTAGTTGTACTGGTATGAGATTGCCAGATCAAGCCTGATTTAGAAAGCTAAGCAGGCTTGACCCTAGATAGTGCTTGGATGGGAGACCACCTGATCCTGTAAGCTTTTCAGTTTTATTCCTCATATAGTTTTTTTTTTTTTTTAAATAAGAAAATAAATTAAAAATAAATCATTTTAATTGGTCAAATAGGCCTTCCTTCAACCCAGTTTCCACTTCTAGTTGTACTGGTATGAGAGTGACAGATCAAGCCTGATTTAGAAAGCTAAGCAGGCTTGACCCTGGTTAGTGCTTGGATGGGAGACCACCTGATCCTGTAAGCTTTTCAGTTTTATTCCTCATATATTTTTTTTTTTTTTTTTTTTTAAATAAAAAAAAATAATTAAAAATAAATCAGTTTAATTGGTCAAATAGGCCTTCCTTCAACCCAGTTTCCACTTCTAGTTGTACTGGTATGAGATTGCCATATCAAGCCTGATTTAGAAAGCTAAGCAGGCTTGACCCTAAATAGTGCTTGGATGGGAGACCACCTGATCCGGTAAGCTTTTCAGTTTTATTCCTCATATAGTTTTTTTTTTTTTTAAATAAAGAAAATAAATAAAAAATAAATTATTTTAATTCGTCAAATAGGCCTTCCTTCAACCCAGTTTCCACTTCTAGTTGTACTGGTATGAGATTGCCAGATCAAGCCTGATTTAGAAAGCTAAGCAGGCTTGACCCTGGGTAGTGCTTGGATGGGAGACCACCTGATCCTGTAAGCTTTTCAGTTTTATTCCTCATATAGTTTTTTTTTTTTTTTTTTTTTTTTTTTTTTTTTTTTTAAAATAAAAAAAATTAATTAAAAATAAATCAGTTTAATTGGTCAAATAGGCCTTCCTTCAGCCCACTTTCCACTTCTAGTTGTACTGGTATGAGAGTGCCTGATCAAGCCTGATTTAGAAAGCTAAGCAGGCTTGACCCTGGGTAGTGCTTGGATGGGAGACCACCTGATCCTGTAAGCTTTTCAGTTTTATTCCTCATATAGTTTTTTTTTTAAATAAAGAAAATAAATTAAAAATAAATCATTTTAATTGGTCAAATAGGCCTTCCTTCAGCCCACTTTCCGCTTCTAGTTGTACTGGTATAAGAGTGCCAGATCAAGCCTGATTTAAAAAGCTAAGCAGGCTTGACCCTGGGTAGTGCTTGGATGGGAGACCACCTGATCCTGTAAGCTTTTCAGTTTTATTCCTCATATAGTTTTTTTTTTTTTTTTTTTTTTTTTTTTAAATAAAAAAAAATAATTAAAAATAAATCAGTTTAATTGGTCAAATAGGCCTTCCTTCAACCCAGTTTCCACTTCTAGTTGTACTGGTATGAGATTGCCAGATCAAGCCTGATTTAGAAAGCTAAGCAGGCTTGACCCTAGATAGTACTTGGATGGGAGACCACCTGATCTGGTAAGCTTTTCAGTTTTATTCCTCATATAGTTTTTTTTTTTTTAAATAAAGAAAATAAATAAAAAATAAATTATTTTAATTTGTCAAATAGGCCTTCCTTCAACCCAGTTTCCACTTCTAGTTGTACTGGTATGAGATTGCCAGATCAAGCCTGATTTAAAAAGCTAAGCAGGCTTGACCCTAGATAGTGCTTGGATGGGAGACCACCTGATCCTGTAAGCTTTTCAGTTTTATTCCTCATATAGTTTTTTTTTTTTTTTTTTTTTAAAAAAAAAATAAGAAAATAAATTAAAAATAAATCATTTTAATTGGTCAAATAGGCCTTCCTTCAGCCCACTTTCCACTTCTAGTTGTACTGGTATAAGAGTGCCAGATCAAGCCTGATTTAAAAAGCTAAGCAGGCTTGACCCTGGGTAGTGCTTGGATGGGAGACCACCTGATCCTGTAAGCTATTCAGTTTTATTCCTCATATAGTTTTTTTTTTTTAAATAAAGAAAATAAATTAAAAATAAATCATTTTAATTGGTCAAATAGGCCTTCCTTCAACCCAGTTTCCACTTCTAGCTGTACTGGTGTGAGAGTGCCAGATCAAGCCTGATTTAGAAAGCTAAGCAGGCTTGACCCTGGGTAGTGCTTGGATGGGAGACCACCTGATCCTGTAAGCTTTTCAGTTTTATTCCTCATATAGTTTTTTTTTTTTAAATAAAGAAAATAAATTAAAAATAAATCATTTTAATTGGTCAAATAGGCCTTCCTTCAACACAGTTTCCACTTCTAGTTGTACTGGTATGAGAGTGCCAGATCAAGCCTGATTTAGAAAGCTAAGCAGGCTTGACCCTGGTTAGTGCTTGGATGGGAGACCACCTGATCCTGTAAGCTTTTCAGTTTTATTTCTCATATAGTTTTTTTTTTTTTTTTTTTTTTTTTTTTTTTTTAAATAAGAAAAAAAATTAAAAATAAATCAGTTTAATTGGTCAAATAGGCCTTCCTTCAACCCAGTTTCCACTTCTAGTTGTACTGGTATGAGAGTGCCAGATCAAGCCTGATTTAGAAAACTAAGCAGGCTTGACCCTGGGTAGTGCTTGGATGGGAGACCACCTGATCCTGTAAGCTTTTCAGTTTTATTCCTCATATAGTTTTTTTTATTTTTTTAAAATAAGAAAATAAATTAAAAATAAATCATTTTAATTGGTCAAATAGGCCTTCCTTCAGCCCACTTTCCACTTCTAGTTGTACTGGTATAAGAGTGCCAGATCAAGCCTGATTTAAAAAGCTAAGCAGGCTTGACCCTGGGTAGTGCTTGGATGGGAGACCACCTAATCCTGTAAGCTTTTCAGTTTTATTCCTCATATAGTTTTTTTATTTTTTTAAAATAAGATAATAAATTAAAAAGAAATCATTTTAATTGGTCAAATAGGCCTTCCTTCAGCCCACTTTCCACTTCTAGTTGTACTGGTATAAGAGTGCCGGATCAAGCCTGATTTAAAAAGCTAAGCAGGCTTGACCCTGGGTAGTGCTTGGATGGGAGACCACCTGATCCTGTAAGCTTTTCAGTTTTATTCCTCATATAGTGTTTTTTTTTTAAATAAAGAAAATAAATTAAAAAGAAATCATTTTAATTGGTCAAATAGGCCTTCCTTCAACCTAGTTTCCACTTCTAGTTGTACTGGTATGAGAGTGCCAGATCAAGCCTGATTTAGAAAACTAAGCAGGCTTGACCCTGGGTAGTGCTTGGATGGGAGACCACCTGATCCTGTAAGCTTTTCAGTTTTATTCCTCATATAGTTTTTTAATTTTTTTAAAATAAGAAAATAAATTAAAAATAAATCATTTTAATTGGTCAAATAGGCCTTCCTTCAGCCCACTTTCCACTTCTAGTTGTACTGGTATAAGAGTGCCAGATCAAGCCTGATTTAAAAAGCTAAGCAGGCTTGACCCTGGGTAGTGCTTGGATGGGAGACCACCTGATCCTGTAACCTTTTCAGTTTTATTCCTCATATAGTTTTTTTTTTTTAAATAAAGAAAATAAATTAAAAATAAATCATTTTAATTGGTCAAATAGGCCTTCCTTCAACCCAGTTTCCACTTCTAGTTGTACTGGTGTAAGAGTGCCAGATCAAGCCTGATTTAGAAAGCTAAGCAGGCTTGACCCTGGGTAGTGCTTGGATGGGAGACCACCTGATCCTGTAAGCTTTTCAGTTTTATTCCTCATATAGTTTTTTTTTTTTTTAAATAAAGAAAATAAATTAAAAATAAATCATTTTAATTGGTCAAATAGGCCTTCCTTCAACCCAGCTTCCACTTCTAGTTGTACTGGTATGAGAGTGCCAGATCAAGCCTGATTTAGAAAGCTAAGCAGGCTTGACCCTGGGTAGTGCTTGGATGGGAGACCACCTGATCCTGTAAGCTTTTCAGTTTTATTCCTCATATAGTTTTTTTTATTTTTTTAAAATAAGAAAATAAATTAAAAATAAATCATTTTAATTGGTCAAATAGGCCTTCCTTCAGCCCACTTTCCACTTCTAGTTGTACTGGTATAAGAGTGCCAGATCAAGCCTGATTTAGAAAGCTAAGCAGGCTTGACCCTGGGTAGTGCTTGGATGGGAGACCACCTGATCCTGTAAGCTTTTCAGTTTTATTCCTCATATAGTTTTTTTTTTTTTTTTTTTTTTTTTTTTTTTTTTTTAAATAAAAAAAAATAATTAAAAATAAATCAGTTTAATTGGTCAAATAGGCCTTCCTTCAACCCAGTTTCCACTTCTAGTTGTACTGGTATGAGATTGCCAGATCAAGCCTGATTTAGAAAGCTAAGCAGGCTTGACCCTGGGTAGTGCTTGGATGGGAGCCCACCTGATCCTGTAAGCTTTTCAGTTTTATTCCTCATATAGTTTTTTTTTTTTTTTTAATAAAAAAAAATAATTAAAAATAAATCAGTTTAACTGGTCAAATAGGCCTTCCTTCAACCCAGTTTCCACTTCTAGTTGTACTGGTATGAGATTGCCAGATCAAGCCTGATTTAGCAAGCTAAGCAGGCTTGACCCTAGATAGTGCTTGGATGGGAGACCACCTGATCCTGTAAGCTTTTCAGTTTTATTCCTCATATAGTTTTTTTTTTTTTTTAAATAAGAAAATAAATTAAAAATAAATCATTTTAATTGGTCAAATAGGCCTTCCTTCAACCCAGTTTCCACTTCTAGTTGTACTGGTATGAGAGTGACAGATCAAGCCTGATTTAGAAAGCTAAGCAGGCTTGACCCTGGTTAGTGCTTGGATGGGAGACCACCTGATCCTGTAAGCTTTTCAGTTTTATTCCTCATATAGTTTTTTTTTTTTTTTTTTTTAAATAAAAAAAAAATAATTAAAAATAAATCAGTTTAATTGGTCAAATAGGCCTTCCTTCAACCCAGTTTCCACTTCTAGTTGTACTGGTATGAGATTGCCATATCAAGCCTGATTTAGAAAGCTAAGCAGGCTTGACCCTAGATAGTGCTTGGATGGGAGACCACCTGATCCTGTAAGCTTTTCAGTTTTATTCCTCATATAGTTTTTTTTCTTTTTAAATAAAGAAAATAAATAAAAAATAAATTATTTTAAGTCGTCAAATAGGCCTTCCTTCAACCCAGTTTCCACTTCTAGTTGTACTGGTATGAGATTGCCAGATCAAGCCTGATTTAGAAAGCTAAGCAGGCTTGACCCTGGGTAGTGCTTGGATGGGAGACCACCTGATCCTGTAAGCTTTTCAGTTTTATTCCTCATATAGTTTTTTTTTTTTTTTAAATAAGAAAATAAATTAAAAATAAATCATTTTAATTGGTCAAATAGGCCTTCCTTCAACCCAGTTTCCACTTCTAGTTGTACTGGTATGAGAGTGACAGATCAAGCCTGATTTAGAAAGCTAAGCAGGCTTGACCCTGGTTAGTGCTTGGATGGGAGACCACCTGATCCTGTAAGCTTTTCAGTTTTATTCCTCATATAGTTTTTTTTTTTTTTTTTTTTAAATAAAAAAAAATAATTAAAAATAAATCAGTTTAATTGGTCAAATAGGCCTTCCTTCAACCCAGTTTCCACTTCTAGTTGTACTGGTATGAGATTGCCATATCAAGCCTGATTTAGAAAGCTAAGCAGGCTTGACCCTGGGTAGTGCTTGGATGGGAGACCACCTGATCCGGTAAGCTTTTCAGTTTTATTCCTCATATAGTTTTTTTTTTTTTAAATAAAGAAAATAAATAAAAAATAAATTATTTTAATTCGTCAAATAGGCCTTCCTTCAGCCCACTTTCCGCTTCTAGTTGTACTGGTATAAGAGTGCCAGATCAAGCCTGATTTAAAAAGCTAAGCAGGCTTGACCCTGGGTAGTGCTTGGATGGGAGACCACCTGATCCTGTAAGCTTTTCAGTTTTATTCCTCATATAGTTTTTTTTTTTTTTTTTTTTTTTTTTTTTTTAAATAAAAAAAAATAATTAAAAATAAATCAGTTTAATTGGTCAAATAGGCCTTCCTTCAACCCAGTTTCCACTTCTAGTTGTACTGGTATGAGATTGCCAGATCAAGCCTGATTTAGAAAGCTAAGCAGGCTTGACCCTAGATAGTACTTGGATGGGAGACCACCTGATCTGGTAAGCTTTTCAGTTTTATTCCTCATATAGTTTTTTTTTTTTTAAATAAAGAAAATAAATAAATTATTTTAATTTGTCAAATAGGCCTTCCTTCAACCCAGTTTCCACTTCTAGTTGTACTGGTATGAGATTGCCAGATCAAGCCTGATTTAAAAAGCTAAGCAGGCTTGACCCTAGATAGTGCTTGGATGGGAGACCACCTGATCCTGTAAGCTTTTCAGTTTTATTCCTCATATAGTTGTTTTTTTTTTTTTTTTTTTTTTTTTTAAAAAATAAGAAAATAAATTAAAAATAAATCATTTTAATTGGTCAAATAGGCCTTCCTTCAACCCAGTTTCCACTTCTAGTTGTACTGGTGTGAGAGTGCCAGATCAAGCCTGATTTAGAAAGCTAAGCAGGCTCGACCCTGGGTAGTGCTTGGATGGGAGACCACCTGATCCTCTAAGCTTTTCAGTTTTATTCCTCATATAGTTTTTTTTTTTTTTTTTTTTTAAATAAAAAAAAAATAATTAAAAATAAATCAGTTTAATTGGTCAAATAGGCCTTCCTTCAACCCAGTTTCCACTTCTAGTTGTACTGGTATGAGATTGCCATATCAAGCCTGATTTAGAAAGCTAAGCAGGCTTGACCCTAGATAGTGCTTGGATGGGAGACCACCTGATCCTGTAAGCGTTTCAGTTTTATTCCTCATATAGTTTTTTTTCTTTTTAAATAAAGAAAATAAATAAAAAATAAATTATTTTAAGTCGTCAAATAGGCCTTCCTTCAACCCAGTTTCCACTTCTAGTTGTACTGGTATGAGATTGCCAGATCAAGCCTGATTTAGAAAGCTAAGCAGGCTTGACCCTGGGTAGTGCTTGGATGGGAGACCACCTGATCCTGTAAGCTTTTCAGTTTTATTTCTCATATAGTTTTTTTTTTTTTTTAAATAAGAAAATAAATTAAAAATAAATCATTTTAATTGGTCAAATAGGCCTTCCTTCAACCCAGTTTCCACTTCTAGTTGTACTGGTATGAGAGTGACAGATCAAGCCTGATTTAGAAAGCTAAGCAGGCTTGACCCTGGTTAGTGCTTGGATGGGAGACCACCTGATCCTGTAAGCTTTTCAGTTTTATTCCTCATATAGTTTTTTTTTTTTTTTTTTTTTTAAATAAAAAAAAATAATTAAAAATAAATCAGTTTAATTGGTCAAATAGGCCTTCCTTCAACCCAGTTTCCACTTCTAGTTGTACTGGTATGAGATTGCCATATCAAGCCTGATTTAGAAAGCTAAGCAGGCTTGACCCTGGGTAGTGCTTGGATGGGAGACCACCTGATCCGGTAAGCTTTTCAGTTTTATTCCTCATATAGTTTTTTTTTTTTTTAAATAAAGAAAATAAATAAAAAATAAATTATTTTAATTCGTCAAATAGGCCTTCCTTCAGCCCACTTTCCGCTTCTAGTTGTACTGGTATAAGAGTGCCAGATCAAGCCTGATTTAAAAAGCTAAGCAGGCTTGACCCTGGGTAGTGCTTGGATGGGAGACCACCTGATCCTGTAAGCTTTTCAGTTTTATTCCTCATATAGTTTTTTTTTTTTTTTTTTTTTTTTTTTTAAATAAAAAAAAATAATTAAAAATAAATCAGTTTAATTGGTCAAATAGGCCTTCCTTCAACCCAGTTTCCACTTCTAGTTGTACTGGTATGAGATTGCCAGATCAAGCCTGATTTAGAAAGCTAAGCAGGCTTGACCCTAGATAGTACTTGGATGGGAGACCACCTGATCTGGTAAGCTTTTCAGTTTTATTCCTCATATAGTTTTTTTTTTTTTAAATAAAGAAAATAAATAAATTATTTTAATTTGTCAAATAGGCCTTCCTTCAACCCAGTTTCCACTTCTAGTTGTACTGGTATGAGATTGCCAGATCAAGCCTGATTTAAAAAGCTAAGCAGGCTTGACCCTAGATAGTGCTTGGATGGGAGACCACCTGATCCTGTAAGCTTTTCAGTTTTATTCCTCATATAGTTGTTTTTTTTTTTTTTTTTTTTTTTTTTTAAAAAATAAGAAAATAAATTAAAAATAAATCATTTTAATTGGTCAAATAGGCCTTCCTTCAACCCAGTTTCCACTTCTAGTTGTATTGGTGTGAGAGTGCCAGATCAAGCCTGATTTAGAAAGCTAAGCAGGCTTGACCCTGGGTAGTGCTTGGATGGGAGACCACCTGATCCTGTAATCCTGTAAGCTTTTCAGTTTTATTCCTCATATAGTTTTTTTTTTTTTAAATAAAGAAAATAAATTAAAAATAAATCATTTTAATTGGTCAAATAGGCCTTCCTTCAACCCAGTTTCCACTTCTAGTTGTACTGGTATGAGAGTGCCAGATCAAGCCTGATTTAGAAAGCTAAGCAGGCTTGACCCTGGTTAGTGCTTGGATGGGAGACCACCTGATCCTGTAAGCTTTTCAGTTTTATTCCTCATATAGTTTTTTTTTTTTTTTTTTTTTTTTTTTTTAATAAAAAAAAAAAATTAAAAATAAATCATTTTAATTGGTCAAATAGGCCTTCCTTCAACCCAGTTTCCACTTCTAGTTGTACTGGTATGAGAGTGCCAGATCAAGCCTGATTTAGAAAACTAAGCAGGCTTGACCCTGGGTAGTGCTTGGATGGGAGACCACCTGATCCTGTAAGCTTTTCAGTTTTATTCCTCATATAGTTTTTTTTTATTTTTTTAAAATAAGAAAATAAATTAAAAATAAATCATTTTAATTGGTCAAATAGGCCTTCCTTCAGCCCACTTTCCACTTCTAGTTGTACTGGTATAAGAGTGCCAGATCAAGCCTGATTTAAAAAGCTAAGCAGGCTTGACCCTGGGTAGTGCTTGGATGGGAGACCACCTAATCCTGTAAGCTTTTCAGTTTTATTCCTCATATAGTTTTTTTATTTTTTTAAAATAAGATAATAAATTAAAAAGAAATCATTTTAATTGGTCAAATAGGCCTTCCTTCAGCCCACTTTCCACTTCTAGTTGTACTGGTATAAGAGTGCCGGATCAAGCCTGATTTAAAAAGCTAAGCAGGCTTGACCCTGGGTAGTGCTTGGATGGGAGACCACCTGATCCTGTAAGCTTTTCAGTTTTATTCCTCATATAGTGTTTTTTTTTTAAATAAAGAAAATAAATTAAAAAGAAATCATTTTAATTGGTCAAATAGGCCTTCCTTCAACCTAGTTTCCACTTCTAGTTGTACTGGTATGAGAGTGCCAGATCAAGCCTGATTTAGAAAACTAAGCAGGCTTGACCCTGGGTAGTGCTTGGATGGGAGACCACCTGATCCTGTAAGCTTTTCAGTTTTATTCCTCATATAGTTTTTTAATTTTTTTAAAATAAGAAAATAAATTAAAAATAAATCATTTTAATTGGTCAAATAGGCCTTCCTTCAGCCCACTTTCCACTTCTAGTTGTACTGGTATAAGAGTGCCAGATCAAGCCTGATTTAAAAAGCTAAGCAGGCTTGACCCTGGGTAGTGCTTGGATGGGAGACCACCTGATCCTGTAACCTTTTCAGTTTTATTCCTCATATAGTTTTTTTTTTTAAATAAAGAAAATAAATTAAAAATAAATCATTTTAATTGGTCAAATAGGCCTTCCTTCAACCCAGTTTCCACTTCTAGTTGTACTGGTGTAAGAGTGCCAGATCAAGCCTGATTTAGAAAGCTAAGCAGGCTTGACCCTGGGTAGTGCTTGGATGGGAGACCACCTGATCCTGTAAGCTTTTCAGTTTTATTCCTCATATAGTTTTTTTTTTTTTTAAATAAAGAAAATAAATTAAAAATAAATCATTTTAATTGGTCAAATAGGCCTTCCTTCAACCCAGCTTCCACTTCTAGTTGTACTGGTATGAGAGTGCCAGATCAAGCCTGATTTAGAAAGCTAAGCAGGCTTGACCCTGGGTAGTGCTTGGATGGGAGACCACCTGATCCTGTAAGCTTTTCAGTTTTATTCCTCATATAGTTTTTTTTATTTTTTAAAAATAAGAAAATAAATTAAAAATAAATCATTTTAATTGGTCAAATAGGCCTTCCTTCAGCCCACTTTCCACTTCTAGTTGTACTGGTATGAGATTGCCAGATCAAGCCTGATTTAGAAAGCTAAGCAGGCTTGACCCTGGGTAGTGCTTGGATGGGAGACCACCTGATCCTGTAAGCTTTTCAGTTTTATTCCTCATATAGTTTTTTTTTTTTTTTTTTTTTTTTTTTTTTTTTAAATAAAAAAAAATAATTAAAAATAAATCAGTTTAATTGGTCAAATAGGCCTTCCTTCAACCCAGTTTCCACTTCTAGTTGTACTGGTATGAGATTGCCAGATCAAGCCTGATTTAGAAAGCTAAGCAGGCTTGACCCTGGGTAGTGCTTGGATGGGAGCCCACCTGATCCTGTAAGCTTTTCAGTTTTATTCCTCATATAGTTTTTTTTTTTTTTTTAATAAAAAAAAATAATTAAAAATAAATCAGTTTAACTGGTCAAATAGGCCTTCCTTCAACCCAGTTTCCACTTCTAGTTGTACTGGTATGAGATTGCCAGATCAAGCCTGATTTAGCAAGCTAAGCAGGCTTGACCCTAGATAGTGCTTGGATGGGAGACCACCTGATCCTGTAAGCTTTTCAGTTTTATTCCTCATATAGTTTTTTTTTTTTTTTAAATAAGAAAATAAATTAAAAATAAATCATTTTAATTGGTCAAATAGGCCTTCCTTCAACCCAGTTTCCACTTCTAGTTGTACTGGTATGAGAGTGACAGATCAAGCCTGATTTAGAAAGCTAAGCAGGCTTGACCCTGGTTAGTGCTTGGATGGGAGACCACCTGATCCTGTAAGCTTTTCAGTTTTATTCCTCATATAGTTTTTTTTTTTTTTTTTTTTTAAATAAAAAAAAAATAATTAAAAATAAATCAGTTTAATTGGTCAAATAGGCCTTCCTTCAACCCAGTTTCCACTTCTAGTTGTACTGGTATGAGATTGCCATATCAAGCCTGATTTAGAAAGCTAAGCAGGCTTGACCCTAGATAGTGCTTGGATGGGAGACCACCTGATCCGGTAAGCTTTTCAGTTTTATTCCTCATATAGTTTTTTTTTTTTTTAAATAAAGAAAATAAATAAAAAATAAATTATTTTAATTCGTCAAATAGGCCTTCCTTCAACCCAGTTTCCACTTCTAGTTGTACTGGTATGAGATTGCCAGATCAAGCCTGATTTAGAAAGCTAAGCAGGCTTGACCCTGGGTAGTGCTTGGATGGGAGACCACCTGATCCTGTAAGCTTTTCAGTTTTATTCCTCATATAGTTTTTTTTTTTTTTTTTTTTTTTTTTTTTAAATAAAAAAAAATAATTAAAAATAAATCAGTTTAATTGGTCAAATAGGCCTTCCTTCAGCCCACTTTCCACTTCTAGTTGTACTGGTATAAGAGTGCCAGATCAAGCCTGATTTAAAAGCTAAGCAGGCTTGACCCTGGGTAGTGCTTGGATGGGAGACCACCTGATTCTGTAAGCTTTTCAGTTTTATTCCTCATATAGTTTTTTTTTTTAAATAAAGAAAATAAATTAAAAAGAAATCATTTTAATTGGTCAAATAGGCCTTCCTTCAACCCAGTTTCCACTTCTAGTTGTACTGGTATGAGATTGCCAGATCAAGCCTGATTTAGAAAGCTAAGCAGGCTTGACCCTGGGTAGTGCTTGGATGGGAGCCCACCTGATCCTGTAAGCTTTTCAGTTTTATTCCTCATATAGTTTTTTTTTTTTTTTTTTTTAAAATAAAAAAAAATAATTAAAAATAAATCAGTTTAACTGGTCAAATAGGCCTTCCTTCAACCCAGTTTCCACTTCTAGTTGTACTGGTATGAGATTGCCAGATCAAGCCTGATTTAGAAAGCTAAGCAGGCTTGACCCTAGATAGTGCTTGGATGGGAGACCACCTGATCCTGTAAGCTTTTCAGTTTTATTCCTCATATAGTTTTTTTTTTTTTTTAAATAAGAAAATAAATTAAAAATAAATCATTTTAATTGGTCAAATAGGCCTTCCTTCAACCCAGTTTCCACTTCTAGTTGTACTGGTATGAGAGTGACAGATCAAGCCTGATTTAGAAAGCTAAGCAGGCTTGACCCTGGTTAGTGCTTGGATGGGAGACCACCTGATCCTGTAAGCTTTTCAGTTTTATTCCTCATATAGTTTTTTTTTTTTTTTTTTTTAAATAAAAAAAAATAATTAAAAATAAATCAGTTTAATTGGTCAAATAGGCCTTCCTTCAACCCAGTTTCCACTTCTAGTTGTACTGGTATGAGATTGCCATATCAAGCCTGATTTAGAAAGCTAAGCAGGCTTGACCCTAGATAGTGCTTGGATGGGAGACCACCTGATCCGGTAAGCTTTTCAGTTTTATTCCTCATATAGTTTTTTTTTTTTTAAAATAAAGAAAATAAATAAAAAATAAATTATTTTAATTCGTCAAATAGGCCTTCCTTCAACCCAGTTTCCACTTCTAGTTGTACTGGTATGAGATTGCCAGATCAAGCCTGATTTAGAAAGCTAAGCAGGCTTGACCCTGGGTAGTGCTTGGATGGGAGACCACCTGATCCTGTAAGCTTTTCAGTTTTATTCCTCATATAGTTTTTTTTTTTTTTTTTTTTTTTTTTTTAAATAAAAAAAAATAATTAAAAATAAATCAGTTTAATTGGTCAAATAGGCCTTCCTTCAGCCCACTTTCCACTTCTAGTTGTACTGGTGTAAGAGTGCCAGATCAAGCCTGATTTAAAAGCTAAGCAGGCTTGACCCTGGGTAGTGCTTGGATGGGAGACCACCTGATTCTGTAAGCTTTTCAGTTTTATTCCTCATATAGTTTTTTTTTTTTTAAATAAAGAAAATAAATTAAAAATAAATCATTTTATTTGGTCAAATAGGCCTTCCTTCAACCCAGATTCCACTTCTAGTTGTACTGGTATGAGAGTGCCTGATCAAGCCTGATTTAGAAAGCTAAGCAGGCTTGACCCTGGGTAGTGCTTGGATGGGAGACCACCTGATCCTGTAAGCTTTTCAGTTTTATTCCTCATATAGTTTTTTTTTTAAATAAAGAAAATAAATTAAAAATAAATCATTTTAATTGGTCAAATAGGCCTTCCTTCAGCCCACTTTCCGCTTCTAGTTGTACTGGTATAAGAGTGCCAGATCAAGCCTGATTTAGAAAGCTAAGCAGGCTTGACCCTGGGTAGTGCTTGGATGGGAGCCCACCTGATCCTGTAAGCTTTTCAGTTTTATTCCTCATATAGTTTTTTTTTTTTTTTAATAAAAAAAAATAATTAAAAATAAATCAGTTTAACTGGTCAAATAGGCCTTCCTTCAACCCAGTTTCCACTTCTAGTTGTACTGGTATGAGATTGCCAGATCAAGCCTGATTTAGCAAGCTAAGCAGGCTTGACCCTAGATAGTGCTTGGATGGGAGACCACCTGATCCTGTAAGCTTTTCAGTTTTATTCCTCATATAGTTTTTTTTTTTTTTTAAATAAGAAAATAAATTAAAAATAAATCATTTTAATTGGTCAAATAGGCCTTCCTTCAACCCAGTTTCCACTTCTAGTTGTACTGGTATGAGAGTGACAGATCAAGCCTGATTTAGAAAGCTAAGCAGGCTTGACCCTGGTTAGTGCTTGGATGGGAGACCACCTGATCCTGTAAGCTTTTCAGTTTTATTCCTCATATAGTTTTTTTTTTTTTTTTTTTTTTAAATAAAAAAAAAATAATTAAAAATAAATCAGTTTAATTGGTCAAATAGGCCTTCCTTCAACCCAGTTTCCACTTCTAGTTGTACTGGTATGAGATTGCCATATCAAGCCTGATTTAGAAAGCTAAGCAGGCTTGACCCTAGATAGTGCTTGGATGGGAGACCACCTGATCCGGTAAGCTTTTCAGTTTTATTCCTCATATAGTTTTTTTTTTTTTTAAATAAAGAAAATAAATAAAAAATAAATTATTTTAATTCGTCAAATAGGCCTTCCTTCAACCCAGTTTCCACTTCTAGTTGTACTGGTATGAGATTGCCAGATCTAGCCTGATTTAGAAAGCTAAGCAGGCTTGACCCTGGGTAGTGCTTGGATGGGAGACCACCTGATCCTGTAAGCTTTTCAGTTTTATTCCTCATATAGTTTTTTTTTTTTTTTTTTTTTTTTTTTTTTTTTTTTTTTAAATAAAAAAAAATAATTAAAAATAAATCAGTTTAATTGGTCAAATAGGCCTTCCTTCAGCCCACTTTCCACTTCTAGTTGTACTGGTATAAGAGTGCCAGATCAAGCCTGATTTAAAAGCTAAGCAGGCTTGACCCTGGGTAGTGCTTGGATGGGAGACCACCTGATTCTGTAAGCTTTTCAGTTTTATTCCTCATATAGTTTTTTTTTTAAAATAAAGAAAATAAATTAAAAAGAAATCATTTTAATTGGTCAAATAGGCCTTCCTTCAACCCAGTTTCCACTTCTAGTTGTACTGGTATGAGATTGCCAGATCAAGCCTGATTTAGAAAGCTAAGCAGGCTTGACCCTGGGTAGTGCTTGGATGGGAGCCCACCTGATCCTGTAAGCTTTTCAGTTTTATTCCTCATATAGTTTTTTTTTTTTTATTAATAAAAAAAAATAATTAAAAATAAATCAGTTTAACTGGTCAAATAGGCCTTCCTTCAACCCAGTTTCCACTTCTAGTTGTACTGGTATGAGATTGCCAGATCAAGCCTGATTTAGAAAGCTAAGCAGGCTTGACCCTAGATAGTGCTTGGATGGGAGACCACCTGATCCTGTAAGCTTTTCAGTTTTATTCCTCATATAGTTTTTTTTTTTTTTTAAATAAGAAAATAAATTAAAAATAAATCATTTTAATTGGTCAAATAGGCCTTCCTTCAACCCGGTTTCCACTTCTAGTTGTACTGGTATGAGAGTGACAGATCAAGCCTGATTTAGAAAGCTAAGCAGGCTTGACCCTGGTTAGTGCTTGGATGGGAGACCACCTGATCCTGTAAGCTTTTCAGTTTTATTCCTCATATAGTTTTTTTTTTTTTTTTTTTTAAATAAAAAAAAATAATTAAAAATAAATCAGTTTAATTGGTCAAATAGGCCTTCCTTCAACCCAGTTTCCACTTCTAGTTGTACTGGTATGAGATTGCCATATCAAGCCTGATTTAGAAAGCTAAGCAGGCTTGACCCTAGATAGTGCTTGGATGGGAGACCACCTGATCCGGTAAGCTTTTCAGTTTTATTCCTCATATAGTTTTTTTTTTTTTTAAATAAAGAAAATAAATAAAAAATAAATTATTTTAATTCGTCAAATAGGCCTTCCTTCAACCCAGTTTCCACTTCTAGTTGTACTGGTATGAGATTGCCAGATCAAGCCTGATTTAGAAAGCTAAGCAGGCTTGACCCTGGGTAGTGCTTGGATGGGAGACCACCTGATCCTGTAAGCTTTTCAGTTTTATTCCTCATATAGTTTTTTTTTTTTTTTTTTTTTTTTTTTTTTTTTTTTTTTTTTTAAATAAAAAAAAAATAATTAAAAATAAATCAGTTTAATTGGTCAAATAGGCCTTCCTTCAGCCCACTTTCCACTTCTAGTTGTACTGGTGTAAGAGTGCCAGATCAAGCCTGATTTAAAAGCTAAGCAGGCTTGACCCTGGGTAGTGCTTGGATGGGAGACCACCTGATTCTGTAAGCTTTTCAGTTTTATTCCTCATATAGTTTTTTTTTTTTTAAATAAAGAAAATAAATTAAAAATAAATCATTTTATTTGGTTAAATAGGCCTTCCTTCAACCCAGTTTCCACTTCTAGTTGTACTGGTATGAGAGTGCCTGATCAAGCCTGATTTAGAAAGCTAAGCAGGCTTGACCCTGGGTAGTGCTTGGATGGGAGACCACCTGATCCTGTAAGCTTTTCAGTTTTATTCCTCATATAGTTTTTTTTTTAAATAAAGAAAATAAATTAAAAATAAATCATTTTAATTGGTCAAATAGGCCTTCCTTCAGCCCACTTTCCGCTTCTAGTTGTACTGGTATAAGAGTGCCAGATCAAGCCTGATTTAAAAAGCTAAGCAGGCTTGACCCTGGGTAGTGCTTGGATGGGAGACCACCTGATCCTGTAAGCTTTTCAGTTTTATTCCTCATATAGTTTTTTTTTTTTTTTTTTTTTTTTTTTTTTTAAATAAAAAAAAATAATTAAAAATAAATCAGTTTAATTGGTCAAATAGGCCTTCCTTCAACCCAGTTTCCACTTCTAGTTGTACTGGTATGAGATTGCCAGATCAAGCCTGATTTAGAAAGCTAAGCAGGCTTGACCCTAGATAGTACTTGGATGGGAGACCACCTGATCTGGTAAGCTTTTCAGTTTTATTCCTCATATAGTTTTTTTTTTTTTAAATAAAGAAAATAAATAAAAAATAAATTATTTTAATTTGTCAAATAGGCCTTCCTTCAACCCAGTTTCCACTTCTAGTTGTACTGGTATGAGATTGCCAGATCAAGCCTGATTTAAAAAGCTAAGCAGGCTTGACCCTAGATAGTGCTTGGATGGGAGACCACCTGATCCTGTAAGCTTTTCAGTTTTATTCCTCATATAGTTTTTTTTTTTTTTTCTTTAAAAATAAGAAAATAAATTAAAAATAAATCATTTTAATTGGTCAAATAGGCCTTCCTTCAGCCCACTTTCCACTTCTAGTTGTACTGGTATAAGAGTGCCAGATCAAGCCTGATTTAAAAAGCTAAGCAGGCTTGACCCTGGGTAGTGCTTGGATGGGAGACCACCTGATCCTGTAAGCTATTCAGTTTTATTCCTCATATAGTTTTTTTTTTTTAAATAAAGAAAATAAATTAAAAATAAATCATTTTAATTGGTCAAATAGGCCTTCCTTCATCCCAGTTTCCACTTCTAGTTGTACTGGTGTGAGAGTGCCAGATCAAGCCTGATTTAGAAAGCTAAGCAGGCTTGACCCTGGGTAGTGCTTGGATGGGAGACCACCTGATCCTGTAAGCTTTTCAGTTTTATTCCTCATATAGTTTTTTTTTTTTAAATAAAGAAAATAAATTAAAAATAAATCATTTTAATTGGTCAAATAGGCCTTCCTTCAACCCAGTTTCCACTTCTAGTTGTACTGGTATGAGAGTGACAGATCAAGCCTGATTTAGAAAGCTAAGCAGGCTTGACCCTGGTTAGTGCTTGGATGGGAGACCACCTGATCCTGTAAGCTTTTCAGTTTTAATCCTCATATAGTTTTTTTTTTTTTTTTTTTTAAATAAAAAAAAATAATTAAAAATAAATCAGTTTAATTGGTCAAATAGGCCTTCCTTCAACCCAGTTTCCACTTCTAGTTGTACTGGTATGAGATTGCCATATCAAGCCTGATTTAGAAAGCTAAGCAGGCTTGACCCTAGATAGTGCTTGGATGGGAGACCACCTGATCCGGTAAGCTTTTCAGTTTTATTCCTCATATAGTTTTTTTTTTTTTTAAATAAAGAAAATAAATAAAAAATAAATTATTTTAATTCGTCAAATAGGCCTTCCTTCAACCCAGTTTCCACTTCTAGTTGTACTGGTATGAGATTGCCAGATCAAGCCTGATTTAGAAAGCTAAGCAGGCTTGACCCTGGGTAGTGCTTGGATGGGAGACCACCTGATCCTGTAAGCTTTTCAGTTTTATTCCTCATATAGGTTTTTTTTTTTTTTTTTTTTTTTTTTTTTTTTTTAAAAATAAAAAAAAATAATTAAAAATAAATCAGTTTAATTGGTCAAATAGGCCTTCCTTCAGCCCACTTTCCACTTCTAGTTGTACTGGTGTAAGAGTGCCAGATCAAGCCTGATTTAAAAGCTAAGCAGGCTTGACCCTGGGTAGTGCTTGGATGGGAGACCACCTGATTCTGTAAGCTTTTCAGTTTTATTCCTCATATAGTTTTTTTTTTTTTAAATAAAGAAAATAAATTAAAAATAAATCATTTTAATTGGTCAAATAGGCCTTCCTTCAACCCAGTTTCCACTTCTAGTTGTACTGGTATGAGAGTGCCTGATCAAGCCTGATTTAGAAAGCTAAGCAGGCTTGACCCTGGGTAGTGCTTGGATGGGAGACCACCTGATCCTGTAAGCTTTTCAGTTTTATTCCTCATATAGTTTTTTTTTTAAATAAAGAAAATAAATTAAAAATAAATCATTTTAATTGGTCAAATAGGCCTTCCTTCAGCCCACTTTCCGCTTCTAGTTGTACTGGTATAAGAGTGCCAGATCAAGCCTGATTTAAAAAGCTAAGCAGGCTTGACCCTGGGTAGTGCTTGGATGGGAGACCACCTGATCCTGTAAGCTTTTCAGTTTTATTCCTCATATAGTTTTTTTTTTTTTAAATAAAAAAAAATAATTAAAAATAAATCAGTTTAATTGGTCAAATAGGCCTTCCTTCAACCCAGTTTCCACTTCTAGTTGTACTGGTATGAGATTGCCAGATCAAGCCTGATTTAGAAAGCTAAGCAGGCTTGACCCTAGATAGTACTTGGATGGGAGACCACCTGATCTGGTAAGCTTTTCAGTTTTATTCCTCATATAGTTTTTTTTTTTTTAAATAAAGAAAATAAATAAAAAATAAATTATTTTAATTTGTCAAATAGGCCTTCCTTCAACCCAGTTTCCACTTCTAGTTGTACTGGTATGAGATTGCCAGATCAAGCCTGATTTAAAAAGCTAAGCAGGCTTGACCCTAGATAGTGCTTGGATGGGAGACCACCTGATCCTGTAAGCTTTTCAGTTTTATTCCTCATATAGTTTTTTTTTTTTTCTTTAAAAATAAGAAAATAAATTAAAAATAAATCATTTTAATTGGTCAAATAGGCCTTCCTTCAGCCCACTTTCCACTTCTAGTTGTACTGGTATAAGAGTGCCAGATCAAGCCTGATTTAAAAAGCTAAGCAGGCTTGACCCTGGGTAGTGCTTGGATGGGAGACCACCTGATCCTGTAAGCTTTTCAGTTTTATTCCTCATATAGTTTTTTTATTATTAAAGAAAATAAAATAAAAATAAATCATTTTAATTGGTCAAATAGGCCTTCCTTTAATCCAGTTTCCACTTCTAGTTGTACTGGTGTGAGAGTTCCTGATCAAGCCTGATTTAGAATGCTGAGCAGGCTTGACCCTCGGTAGTGCTTGGATGGGAGACCACCTGATCCTGTAAGCTTTTCAGTTTTATTCCTCATATAGTTTTTTTTTTTTAAATAAAGAAAATAAATTAAAAATAAATCATTTTAATTGGTCAAATAGGCCTTCCTTCAACCCAGTTTCCACTTCTAGTTGTACTGGTATGAGAGTGCCAGATCAAGCCTGATTTAGAAAGCTAAGCAGGCTTGACCCTGGTTAGTGCTTGGATGGGAGACCACCTGATCCTGTAAGCTTTTCAGTTTTATTCCTCATATAGTTTTTTTTTTTTTTTTTTTTTTTTTTTTTTTTTAAATAAAAAAAAAAAAATTAAAAATAAATCAGTTTAATTGGTCAAATAGGCCTTCCTTCAACCCAGTTTCCACTTCTAGTTGTACTGGTATGAGAGTGCCAGATCAAGCCTGATTTAGAAAACTAAGCAGGCTTGACCCTGGGTAGTGCTTGGATGGGAGACCACCTGATCCTGTAAGCTTTTCAGTTTTATTCCTCATATAGTTTTTTTTATTTTTTTAAAATAAGAAAATAAATTAAAAATAAATCATTTTAATTGGTCAAATAGGCCTTCCTTCAGCCTACTTTCCACTTCTAGTTGTACTGGTATAAGAGTGCCAGATCAAGCCTGATTTAAAAAGCTAAGCAGGCTTGACCCTGGGTAGTGCTTGGATGGAAGACCACCTAATCCTGTAAGCTTTTCAGTTTTATTCCTCATATAGTTTTTTTATTTTTTTAAAATAAGATAATAAATTAAAAAGAAATCATTTTAATTGGTCAAATAGGCCTTCCTTCAGCCCACTTTCCACTTCTAGTTGTACTGGTATAAGAGTGCCGGATCAAGCCTGATTTAAAAAGCTAAGCAGGCTTGACCCTGGGTAGTGCTTGGATGGGAGACCACCTGATCCTGTAAGCTTTTCAGTTTTATTCCTCATATAGTGTTTTTTTTTTTAAATAAAGAAAATAAATTAAAAAGAAATCATTTTAATTGGTCAAATAGGCCTTCCTTCAAGCTAGTTTCCACTTCTAGTTGTACTGGTATGAGAGTGCCAGATCAAGCCTGATTTAGAAAACTAAGCAGGCTTGACCCTGGGTAGTGCTTGGATGGGAGACCACCTGATCCTGTAAGCTTTTCAGTTTTATTCCTCATATAGTTTTTTTATTTTTTTAAAATAAGAAAATAAATTAAAAATAAATCATTTTAATTGGTCAAATAGGCCTTCCTTCAGCCCACTTTCCACTTCTAGTTGTACTGGTATAAGAGTGCCAGATCAAGCCTGATTTAAAAAGCTAAGCAGGCTTGACCCTGGGTAGTGCTTGGATGGGAGACCACCTGATCCTGTAACCTTTTCAGTTTTATTCCTCATATAGTTTTTTTTTTTAAATAAAGAAAATAAATTAAAAATAAATCATTTTAATTGGTCAAATAGGCCTTCCTTCAACCCAGTTTCCACTTCTAGTTGTACTGGTGTAAGAGTGCCAGATCAAGCCTGATTTAGAAAGCTAAGCAGGCTTGACCCTGGGTAGTGCTTGGATGGGAGACCACCTGATCCTGTAAGCTTTTCAGTTTTATTCCTCATATAGTTTTTTTTTTTTTTAAATAAAGAAAATAAATTAAAAATAAATCATTTTAATTGGTCAAATAGGCCTTCCTTCAACCCAGCTTCCACTTCTAGTTGTACTGGTATGAGAGTGCCAGATCAAGCCTGATTTAGAAAGCTAAGCAGGCTTGACCCTGGGTAGTGCTTGGATGGGAGACCACCTGATCCTGTAAGCTTTTCAGTTTTATTCCTCATATAGTTTTTTTATTTTTTTAAAATAAGAAAATAAATTAAAAATAAATCATTTTAATTGGTCAAATAGGCCTTCCTTCAGCCCACTTTCCACTTCTAGTTGTACTGGTATGAGATTGCCAGATCAAGCCTGATTTAGAAAGCTAAGCAGGCTTGACCCTGGGTAGTGCTTGGATGGGAGACCACCTGATCCTGTAAGCTTTTCAGTTTTATTCCTCATATAGTTTTTTTTTTTTTTTTTTTTTTTTTTTTTTTTTTTAAAATAAAAAAAAATAATTAAAAATAAATCAGTTTAATTGGTCAAATAGGCCTTCCTTCAACCCAGTTTCCACTTCTAGTTGTACTGGTATGAGATTGCCAGATCAAGCCTGATTTAGAAAGCTAAGCAGGCTTGACCCTGGGTAGTGCTTGGATGGGAGACCACCTGATCCTGTAAGCTTTTCAGTTTTATTCCTCATATAGTTTTTTTTTTTTTAAATAAAGAAAATAAATAAAAAATAAATTATTTTAATTTGTCAAATAGGCCTTCCTTCAACCTAGTTTCCACTTCCAGTTGTACTGGTATGAGAGTGCCAGATCAAGCCTGATTTAGAAAACTAAGCAGGCTTGACCCTGGGTAGTGCTTGGATGGGAGACCACCTGATCCTGTAAGCTTTTCAGTTTTATTCCTCATATAGTTTTTTTTATTTTTTTAAAATAAGAAAATAAATTAAAAATAAATCATTTTAATTGGTCAAATAGGCCTTCCTTCAGCCCACTTTCCACTTCTAGTTGTACTGGTATAAGAGTGCCAGATCAAGCCTGATTTAAAAAGCTAAGCAGGCTTGACCCTGGGTAGTGCTTGGATGGGAGACCACCTGATCCTGTAACCTTTTCAGTTTTATTCCTCATATAGTTTTTTTTTTTAAATAAAGAAAATAAATTAAAAATAAATCATTTTAATTGGTCAAATAGGCCTTCCTTCAACCCAGTTTCCACTTATAGTTGTACTGGTGTAAGAGTGCCAGATCAAGCCTGATTTAGAAAGCTAAGCAGGCTTGACCCTGGGTAGTGCTTGGATGGGAGACCACCTGATCCTGTAAGCTTTTCAGTTTTATTCCTCATATAGTTTTTTTTTTTTTTAAATAAAGAAAATAAATTAAAAATAAATCATTTTAATTGGTCAAATAGGCCTTCCTTCAACCCAGCTTCCACTTCTAGTTGTACTGGTATGAGAGTGCCAGATCAAGCCTGATTTAGAAAGCTAAGCAGGCTTGACCCTGGGTAGTGCTTGGATGGGAGACCACCTGATCCTGTAAGCTTTTCAGTTTTATTCCTCATATAGTTTTTTTTTTTTTTTAAAATAAGAAAATAAATTAAAAATAAATCATTTTAATTGGTCAAATAGGCCTTCCTTCAGCCCACTTTCCACTTCTAGTTGTACTGGTATGAGATTGCCAGATCAAGCCTGATTTAGAAAGCTAAGCAGGCTTGACCCTGGGTAGTGCTTGGATGGGAGACCACCTGATCCTGTAAGCTTTTCAGTTTTATTCCTCATATAGTTTTTTTTTTTTTTTTTTTTTTTTTTTTTTTTTTTAAATAAAAAAAAATAATTAAAAATAAATCAGTTTAATTGGTCAAATAGGCCTTCCTTCAACCCAGTTTCCACTTCTAGTTGTACTGGTATGAGATTGCCAGATCAAGCCTGATTTAGAAAGCTAAGCAGGCTTGACCCTGGGTAGTGCTTGGATGGGAGACCACCTGATCCTGTAAGCTTTTCAGTTTTATTCCTCATATAGTTTTTTTTTTTTTAAATAAAGAAAATAAATAAAAAATAAATTATTTTAATTTGTCAAATAGGCCTTCCTTCAACCTAGTTTCCACTTCCAGTTGTACTGGTATGAGAGTGCCAGATCAAGCCTGATTTAGAAAACTAAGCAGGCTTGACCCTGGGTAGTGCTTGGATGGGAGACCACCTGATCCTGTAAGCTTTTCAGTTTTATTCCTCATATAGTTTTTTTTATTTTTTTAAAATAAGAAAATAAATTAAAAATAAATCATTTTAATTGGTCAAATAGGCCTTCCTTCAGCCCACTTTCCACTTCTAGTTGTACTGGTATAAGAGTGCCAGATCAAGCCTGATTTAAAAAGCTAAGCAGGCTTGACCCTGGGTAGTGCTTGGATGGGAGACCACCTGATCCTGTAAGCTTTTCAGTTTTATTCCTCATATAGTTTTTTTTTTAAATAAAGAAAATAAATTAAAAAGAAATCATTTTAATTGGTCAAATAGGCCTTCCTTCAACCTAGTTTCCACTTCTAGTTGTACTGGTATGAGAGTGCCAGATCAAGCCTGATTTAGAAAACCAAGCAGGCTTGACCCTGGGTAGTGCTTGGATGGGAGACCACCTGATCCTGTAAGCTTTTCAGTTTTATTCCTCATATAGTTTTTTTTTTTTTTTTTTTTTTTTTTTTTTTTTTTTTTTAAAATAAAAAAAAATAATTAAAAATAAATCAGTTTAATTGGTCAAATAGGCCTTCCTTTAGCCCTCTTTCCACTTCTAGTTGTACTGGTATAAGAGTGCCAGATCAAGCCTGATTTAAAAGCTAAGCAGGCTTGACCCTGGGTAGTGCTTGGATGGGAGACCACCTGATTCTGTAAGCTTTTCAGTTTTATTCCTCATATAGTTTTTTTTTTTTTAAATAAAGAAAATAAATTAAAAATAAATCATTTTAATTGGTCAAATAGGCCTTCCTTCAACCCAGTTTCCACTTCTAGTTGTACTGGTATGAGAGTGCCTGATCAAGCCTGATTTAGAAAGCTAAGCAGGCTTGACCCTGGGTAGTGCTTGGATGGGAGACCACCTGATCCTGTAAGCTTTTCAGTTTTATTCCTCATATAGTTTTTTTTTTAAATAAAGAAAATAAATTAAAAATAAATCATTTTAATTGGTCAAATAGGCCTTCCTTCAGCCCACTTTCCGCTTCTAGTTGTACTGGTATAAGAGTGCCAGATCAAGCCTGATTTAAAAAGCTAAGCAGGCTTGACCCTGGGTAGTGCTTGGATGGGAGACCACCTGATCCTGTAAGCTTTTCAGTTTTATTCCTCATATAGTTTTTTTTTTTTTTTTTTTTTTTTTTTTTTTTTTTTAAATAAAAAAAAATAATTAAAAATAAATCAGTTTAATTGGTCAAATAGGCCTTCCTTCAACCCAGTTTCCACTTCTAGTTGTACTGGTATGAGATTGCCAGATCAAGCCTGATTTAGAAAGCTAAGCAGGCTTGACCCTGGGTAGTGCTTGGATGGGAGACCACCTGATCCTGTAAGCTTTTCAGTTTTATTCCTCATATAGTTTTTTTTTTTTTAAATAAAGAAAATAAATAAAAAATAAATTATTTTAATTTGTCAAATAGGCCTTCCTTCAACCTAGTTTCCACTTCCAGTTGTACTGGTATGAGAGTGCCAGATCAAGCCTGATTTAGAAAACTAAGCAGGCTTGACCCTGGGTAGTGCTTGGATGGGAGACCACCTGATCCTGTAAGCTTTTCAGTTTTATTCCTCATATAGTTTTTTTTATTTTTTTAAAATAAGAAAATAAATTAAAAATAAATCATTTTAATTGGTCAAATAGGCCTTCCTTCAGCCCACTTTCCACTTCTAGTTGTACTGGTATAAGAGTGCCAGATCAAGCCTGATTTAAAAAGCTAAGCAGGCTTGACCCTGGGTAGTGCTTGGATGGGAGACCACCTGATCCTGTAAGCTTTTCAGTTTTATTCCTCATATAGTTTTTTTTTTAAATAAAGAAAATAAATTAAAAAGAAATCATTTTAATTGGTCAAATAGGCCTTCCTTCAACCTAGTTTCCACTTCTAGTTGTACTGGTATGAGAGTGCCAGATCAAGCCTGATTTAGAAAACCAAGCAGGCTTGACCCTGGGTAGTGCTTGGATGGGAGACCACCTGATCCTGTAAGCTTTTCAGTTTTATTCCTCATATAGTTTTTTTTTTTTTTTTTTTTTTTTTTTTAATAAAAAAAAATAATTAAAAATAAATCAGTTTAATTGGTCAAATAGGCCTTCCTTTAGCCCTCTTTCCACTTCTAGTTGTACTGGTATAAGAGTGCCAGATCAAGCCTGATTTAAAAGCTAAGCAGGCTTGACCCTGGGTAGTGCTTGGATGGGAGACCACCTGATTCTGTAAGCTTTTCAGTTTTATTCCTCATATAGTTTTTTTTTTTTTAAATAAAGAAAATAAATTAAAAATAAATCATTTTAATTGGTCAAATAGGCCTTCCTTCAACCCAGTTTCCACTTCTAGTTGTACTGGTATGAGAGTGCCTGATCAAGCCTGATTTAGAAAGCTAAGCAGGCTTGACCCTGGGTAGTGCTTGGATGGGAGACCACCTGATCCTGTAAGCTTTTCAGTTTTATTCCTCATATAGTTTTTTTTTTAAATAAAGAAAATAAATTAAAAATAAATCATTTTAATTGGTCAAATAGGCCTTCCTTCAGCCCACTTTCCGCTTCTAGTTGTACTGGTATAAGAGTGCCAGATCAAGCCTGATTTAAAAAGCTAAGCAGGCTTGACCCTGGGTAGTGCTTGGATGGGAGACCACCTGATCCTGTAAGCTTTTCAGTTTTATTCCTCATATAGTTTTTTTTTTTTTTTTTTTTTTTTTTTTTTAAATAAAAAAAAAAATTAAAAATAAATCATTTTAATTGGTCAAATAGGCCTTCCTTAAACCCAGTTTCCACTTCTAGTTGTACTGGTATGAGATTGCCAGATCAAGCCTGATTTAGAAAGCTAAGCAGGCTTGACCCTAGATAGTACTTGGATGGGAGACCACCTGATCTGGTAAGCTTTTCAGTTTTATTCCTTATATAGTTTTTTTTTTTTTAAATAAAGAAAATAAATAAAAAATAAATTATTTTAATTTGTCAAATAGGCCTTCCTTCAACCCAGTTTCCACTTCTAGTTGTACTGGTATGAGATTGCCAGATCAAGCCTGATTTAGAAAGCTAAGCAGGCTTGACCCTAGATAGTGCTTGGATGGGAGACCACCTGATCCTGTAAGCTTTTCAGTTTTATTCCTCATATAGTTTTTTTTTTTTTTTTTTTTTTTTTTTTTTTTTTTTTAAAAAAAAAAAAAAAAAAAAAAAAAAAAAAGAAAATAAATTAAAAATAAATCATTTTAATTGGTCAAATAGGCCTTCCTTCAGCCCACTTTCCACTTCTAGTTGTACTGGTATAAGAGTGCCAGATCAAGCCTGATTTAAAAAGCTAAGCAGGCTTGACCCTGGGTAGTGCTTGGATGGGAGACCACCTGATCCTGTAAGCTATTCAGTTTTATTCCTCATATAGTTTTTTTTTTTAAATAAAGAAAATAAATTAAAAATAAATCATTTTAATTGGTCAAATAGGCCTTCCTTCAACCCAGTTTCCACTTCTAGTTGTACTGGTGTGAGAGTGCCAGATCAAGCCTGATTTAGAAAGCTAAGCAGGCTTGACCCTGGGTAGTGCTTGGATGGGAGACCACCTGATCCTGTAAGCTTTTCAGTTTTATTCCTCATATAGTTTTTTTTTTTTAAATAAAGAAAATAAATTAAAAATAAATCATTTTAATTGGTCAAATAGGCCTTCCTTCAACCCAGTTTCCACTTCTAGTTGTACTGGTATGAGAGTGCCAGATCAAGCCTGATTTAGAAAGCTAAGCAGGCTTGACCCTGGTTAGTGCTTGGATGGGAGACCACCTGATCCGGTAAGCTTTTCAGTTTTATTCCTCATATAGTTTTTTTTTTTTACATAAAGAAAATAAATAAAAAATAAATTATTTTAATTTGTCAAATAGGCCTTCCTTCAACCTAGTTTCCACTTCTAGTTGTACTGGTATGAGAGTGCCAGATCAAGCCTGATTTAGAAAACTAAGCAGGCTTGACCCTGGGTAGTGCTTGGATGGGAGACCACCTGATCCTGTAAGCTTTTCAGTTTTATTCCTCATATAGATTTTTTTATTTTTTTAAAATAAGAAAATAAATTAAAAATAAATCATTTTAATTGGTCAAATAGGCCTTCCTTCAGCCCACTTTCCACTTCTAGTTGTACTGGTATAAGAGTGCCAGATCAAGCCTGATTTAAAAAGCTAAGCAGGCTTGACCCTGGGTAGTGCTTGGATGGGAGACCACCTAATCCTGTAAGCTTTTCAGTTTTATTCCTCATATAGTTTTTTTATTTTTTTTAAATAAGAAAATAAATTAAAAAGAAATCATTTTAATTGGTCAAATAGGCCTTCCTTCAGCCCACTTTCCACTTCTAGTTGTACTGGTATAAGAGTGCCGGATCAAGCCTGATTTAAAAAGCTAAGCAGGCTTGACCCTGGGTAGTGCTTGGATGGGAGACCACCTGATCCTGTAAGCTTTTCAGTTTTATTCCTCATATAGTGTTTTTTTTTTAAATAAAGAAAATAAATTAAAAAGAAATCATTTTAATTGGTCAAATAGGCCTTCCTTCAACCTAGTTTCCACTTCTAGTTGTACTGGTATGAGAGTGCCAGATCAAGCCTGATTTAGAAAACTAAGCAGGCTTGACCCTGGGTAGTGCTTGGATGGGAGACCACCTGATCCTGTAAGCTTTTCAGTTTTATTCCTCATATAGTTTTTTTATTTTTTTAAAATAAGAAAATAAATTAAAAATAAATCATTTTAATTGGTCAAATAGGCCTTCCTTCAGCCCACTTTCCACTTCTAGTTGTACTGGTATAAGAGTGCCAGATCAAGCCTGATTTAAAAAGCTAAGCAGGCTTGACCCTGGGTAGTGCTTGGATGGGAGACCACCTGATCCTGTAACCTTTTCAGTTTTATTCCTCATATAGTTTTTTTTTTTTTTTTTTTTTTTTTAAATAAAAAAAAATAATTAAAAATAAATAAGTTTAATTGGTCAAATAGGCCTTCCTTCAACCCAGTTTCCACTTCTAGTTGTACTGGTATGAGATTGCCAGATCAAGCCTGATTTAGAAAGCTAAGCAGGCTTGACCCTAGATAGTACTTGGATGGGAGACCACCTGATCTGGTAAGCTTTTCAGTTTTATTCGTCATATAGTTTTTTTTTTTTTAAATAAAGAAAATAAATAAAAAATAAATTATTTTAATTTGTCAAATAGGCCTTCCTTCAACCCAGTTTCCACTTCTAGTTGTACTGGTATGAGATTGCCAGATCAAGCCTGATTTAGAAAGCTAAGCAGGCTTGACCCTAGATAGTGCTTGGATGGGAGACCACCTGATCCTGTAAGCTTTTCAGTTTTATTCCTCATATAGTTTTTTTTTTTTTTTTTTTTTTTTTTTTTTTTTTTAAAAAAAAAAAAAAAAAAAAAAAAAGAAAATAAATTAAAAATAAATCATTTTAATTGGTCAAATAGGCCTTCCTTCAGCCCACTTTCCACTTCTAGTTGTACTGGTATAAGAGTGCCAGATCAAGCCTGATTTAAAAAGCTAAGCAGGCTTGACCCTGGGTAGTGCTTGGATGGGAGACCACCTGATCCTGTAAGCTATTCAGTTTTATTCCTCATATAGTTTTTTTTTTTTAAATAAAGAAAATAAATTAAAAATAAATCATTTTAATTGGTCAAATAGGCCTTCCTTCAACCCAGTTTCCACTTCTAGTTGTACTGGTGTGAGAGTGCCAGATCAAGCCTGATTTAGAAAGCTAAGCAGGCTTGACCCTGGGTAGTGCTTGGATGGGAGACCACCTGATCCTGTAAGCTTTTCAGTTTTATTCCTCATATAGTTTTTTTTTTTTAAATAAAGAAAATAAATTAAAAATAAATCATTTTAATTGGTCAAATAGGCCTTCCTTCAACCCAGTTTCCACTTCTAGTTGTACTGGTATGAGAGTGCCAGATCAAGCCTGATTTAGAAAGCTAAGCAGGCTTGACCCTGGTTAGTGCTTGGATGGGAGACCACCTGATCCTGTAAGCTTTTCAGTTTTATTTCTCATATAGTTTTTTTTTTTTTTTTTTTTTTTTTTAAAATAAAAAAAAAAAAATTAAAAATAAATCAGTTTAATTGGTCAAATAGGCCTTCCTTCAACCCAGTTTCCACTTCTAGTTGTACTGGTATGAGAGTGCCAGATCAAGCCTGATTTAGAAAACTAAGCAGGCTTGACCCTGGGTAGTGCTTGGATGGGAGACCACCTGATCCTGTAAGCTTTTCAGTTTTATTCCTCATATAGTTTTTTTTATTTTTTTTAAATAAGAAAATAAATTAAAAATAAATCATTTTAATTGGTCAAATAGGCCTTCCTTCAGCCCACTTTCCACTTCTAGTTGTACTGGTATAAGAGTGCCAGATCAAGCCTGATTTAAAAAGCTAAGCAGGCTTGACCCTGGGTAGTGCTTGGATGGGAGACCACCTAATCCTGTAAGCTTTTCAGTTTTATTCCTCATATAGTTTTTTTATTTTTTTAAAATAAGATAATAAATTAAAAAGAAATCATTTTAATTGGTCAAATAGGCCTTCCTTCAGCCCACTTTCCACTTCTAGTTGTACTGGTATAAGAGTGCCGGATCAAGCCTGATTTAAAAAGCTAAGCAGGCTTGACCCTGGGTAGTGCTTGGATGGGAGACCACCTGATCCTGTAAGCTTTTCAGTTTTATTCCTCATATAGTGTTTTTTTTTTAAATAAAGAAAATAAATTAAAAAGAAATCATTTTAATTGGTCAAATAGGCCTTCCTTCAACCTAGTTTCCACTTCTAGTTGTACTGGTATGAGAGTGCCAGATCAAGCCTGATTTAGAAAACTAAGCAGGCTTGACCCTGGGTAGTGCTTGGATGGGAGACCACCTGATCCTGTAAGCTTTTCAGTTTTATTCCTCATATAGTTTTTTTATTTTTTTAAAATAAGAAAATAAATTAAAAATAAATCATTTTAATTGGTCAAATAGGCCTTCCTTCAGCCCACTTTCCACTTCTAGTTGTACTGGTATAAGAGTGCCAGATCAAGCCTGATTTAAAAAGCTAAGCAGGCTTGACCCTGGGTAGTGCTTGGATGGGAGACCACCTGATCCTGTAACCTTTTCAGTTTTATTCCTCATATAGTTTTTTTTTTTAAATAAAGAAAATAAATTAAAAATAAATCATTTTAATTGGTCAAATAGGCCTTCCTTCAACCCAGTTTCCACTTCTAGTTGTACTGGTGTAAGAGTGCCAGATCAAGCCTGATTTAGAAAGCTAAGCAGGCTTGACCCTGGGTAGTGCTTGGATGGGAGACCACCTGATCCTGTAAGCTTTTCAGTTTTATTCCTCATATAGTTTTTTTTTTTTTTAAATAAAGAAAATAAATTAAAAATAAATCATTTTAATTGGTCAAATAGGCCTTCCTTCAACCCAGTTTCCACTTCTAGTTGTACTGGTGTGAGAGTGCCAGATCAAGCCTGATTTAGAAAGCTAAGCAGGCTTGACCCTGGGTAGTGCTTGGATGGGAGACCACCTGATCCTGTAAGCTTTTCAGTTTTATTCCTCATATAGTTTTTTTTTTTTAAATAAAGAAAATAAATTAAAAATAAATCATTTTAATTGGTCAAATAGGCCTTCCTTCAACCCAGTTTCCACTTCTAGTTGTACTGGTATGAGAGTGCCAGATCAAGCCTGATTTAGAAAGCTAAGCAGGCTTGACCCTGGTTAGTGCTTGGATGGGAGACCACCTGATCCGGTAAGCTTTTCAGTTTTATTCCTCATATAGTTTTTTTTTTTTACATAAAGAAAATAAATAAAAAATAAATTATTTTAATTTGTCAAATAGGCCGTCCTTCAACCTAGTTTCCACTTCTAGTTGTACTGGTATGAGAGTGCCAGATCAAGCCTGATTTAGAAAACTAAGCAGGCTTGACCCTGGGTAGTGCTTGGATGGGAGACCACCTGATCCTGTAAGCTTTCCAGTTTTATTCCTCATATAGATTTTTTTATTTTTTTAAAATAAGAAAATAAATTAAAAATAAATCATTTTAATTGGTCAAATAGGCCTTCCTTCAGCCCACTTTCCACTTCTAGTTGTACTGGTATAAGAGTGCCAGATCAAGCCTGATTTAAAAAGCTAAGCAGGCTTGACCCTGGGTAGTGCTTGGATGGGAGACCACCTAATCCTGTAAGCTTTTCAGTTTTATTCCTCATATAGTTTTTTTATTTTTTTAAAATAAGAAAATAAATTAAAAAGAAATCATTTTAATTGGTCAAATAGGCCTTCCTTCAGCCCACTTTCCACTTCTAGTTGTACTGGTATAAGAGTGCCGGATCAAGCCTGATTTAAAAAGCTAAGCAGGCTTGACCCTGGGTAGTGCTTGGATGGGAGACCACCTGATCCTGTAAGCTTTTCAGTTTTATTCCTCATATAGTGTTTTTTTTTTAAATAAAGAAAATAAATTAAAAAGAAATCATTTTAATTGGTCAAATAGGCCTTCCTTCAACCTAGTTTCCACTTCTAGTTGTACTGGTATGAGAGTGCCAGATCAAGCCTGATTTAGAAAACTAAGCAGGCTTGACCCTGGGTAGTGCTTGGATGGGAGACCACCTGATCCTGTAAGCTTTTCAGTTTTATTCCTCATATAGTTTTTTTATTTTTTTTAAATAAGAAAATAAATTAAAAATAAATCATTTTAATTGGTCAAATAGGCCTTCCTTCAGCCCACTTTCCACTTCTTGTTGTACTGGTATAAGAGTGCCAGATCAAGCCTGATTTAAAAAGCTAAGCAGGCTTGACCCTGGGTAGTGCTTGGATGGGAGACCACCTGATCCTGTAACCTTTTCAGTTTTATTCCTCATATAGTTTTTTTTTTTAAATAAAGAAAATAAATTAAAAATAAATCATTTTAATTGGTCAAATAGGCCTTCCTTCAACCCAGTTTCCACTTCTAGTTGTACTGGTGTAAGAGTGCCAGATCAAGCCTCATTTAGAAAGCTAAGCAGGCTTGACCCTGGGTAGTGCTTGGATGGGAGACCACCTGATCCTGTAAGCTTTTCAGTTTTATTCCTCATATAGTTTTTTTTTTTTTTTAAATAAAGAAAATAAATTAAAAATAAATCATTTTAATTGGTCAAATAGGCCTTCCTTCAACCCAGCTTCCACTTCTAGTTGTACTGGTATGAGAGTGCCAGATCAAGCCTGATTTAGAAAGCTAAGCAGGCTTGACCCTGGGTAGTGCTTGGATGGGAGACCACCTGATCCTGTAAGCTTTTCAGTTTTATTCCTCATATAGTTTTTTTTTTTTTTTTTTTTTTTTTTTTTTTTTTTTTTTTTTTTTTAAATAAAAAAAAAATAAATAAAAATAAATCAGTTTAACTGGTCAAATAGGCCTTCCTTCAACCCAGCTTCCACTTCTAGTTGTACTGGTGTAAGAGTGCCAGATCAAGCCTGATTTAGAAAGCTAAGCAGGCTTGACCCTGGGTAGTGCTTGGATGGGAGACCACCTGATCCTGTAAGCTTTTCAGTTTTATTCCTCATATAGTTTTTTTTTTTTTAAATAAAGAAAATAAATAAAAAATAAATTATTTTAATTTGTCAAATAGGCCTTCCTTCAACCTAGTTTCCACTTCTAGTTGTACTGGTATGAGAGTGCCAGATCAAGCCTGATTTAGAAAGCTAAGCAGGCTTGACCCTGGTTAGTGCTTGGATGGGAGACCACCTGATCCTGTAAGCTTTTCAGTTTTATTCCTCATATAGTTTTTTTTTTTTTTTAAATGAAAAAATAAAATAAAAATAAATCAGTTTAACTGGTCAAATAGGCCTTCCTTCAACCCAGTTTCCACTTCTAGTTGTACTGGTATGAGATTGCCAGATCAAGCCTGATTTAGAAAGCTAAGCAGGCTTGACCCTGGGTAGTGCTTGGATGGGAGACCACCTGATCCTGTAAGCTTTTCAGTTTTATTCCTCATATAGTTTTTTTTTTTTTAAATAAAGAAAATAAATTAAAAATAAATCATTTTAATTGGTCAAATAGGCCTTCCTTCAGCCCACTTTCCACTTCTAGTTGTACTGGTATAAGAGTGCCAGATCAAGCCTGATTTAAAAGCTAAGCAGGCTTGACCCTGGGTAGTGCTTGGATGGGAGACCACCTGATTCTGTAAGCTTTTCAGTTTTATTCCTCATATAGTTTTTTATTTTTTAAATAAAGAAAATAAATTAAAAATAAATCATTTTAATTGGTCAAATAGGCCTTCCTTCAACCCACTTTCCACTTCTAGTTGTACTGGTATGAGAGTGCCTGATCAAGCCTGATTTAGAAAGCTAAGCAGGCTTGACCCTGGGTAGTGCTTGGATGGGAGACCACCTGATCCTGTAAGCTTTTCAGTTTTATTCCTCATATAGTTTTTTTTTTTTAAATAAAGAAAATAAATAAAAAATAAATCATTTTAATTGGTCAAATAGGCCTTCCTTCAGCCCACTTTCCGCTTCTAGTTGTACTGGTATAAGAGTGCCAGATCAAGCCTGATTTAAAAAGCTAAGCAGGCTTGACCCTGGGTAGTGCTTGGATGGGAGACCACCTGATCCTGTAAGCTTTTCAGTTTTATTCCTCATATAGTTTTTTTTTTTTTTTTTTTTTTTTTTTTTAAATAAAAAAAAATAATTAAAAATAAATCAGTTTAATTGGTCAAATAGGCCTTCCTTCAACCCAGTTTCCACTTCTAGTTGTACTGGTATGAGAGTGCCAGATCAAGCCTGATTTCGAAAGCTAAGCAGGCTTGACCCTAGATAGTGCTTGGATGGGAGACCACCTGATCCGGTAAGCTTTTCAGTTTTATTCCTCATATAGTTTTTTTTTTTTAAATAAAGAAAATAAATAATAAATAAATTATTTTAATTTGTCAAATAGGCCTTCCTTCAACCTAGTTTCCACTTCTAGTTGTACTGGTATGAGAGTGCCAGATCAAGCCTGAATTAGAAAACTAAGCAGGCTTGACCCTGGGTAGTGCTTGGATGGGAGACCACCTGATCCTGTAAGCTTTTCAGTTTTATTCCTCATATAGTTTTTTTTATTTTTTTAAAATAAGAAAACAAATTAAAAATAAATCATTTTAATTGGTCAAATAGGCCTTCCTTCAGCCCACTTTCCACTTCTAGTTGTACTGGTATAAGAGTGCCAGATCAAGCCTGATTTAAAAAGCTAAGCAGGCTTGACCCTGGGTAGTGCTTGGATGGGAGACCACCTGATCCTGTAAGCTTTTCAGTTTTATTCCTCATATAGTTTTTTTTTTTTAAATAAAGAAAATAAATTAAAAAGAAATCATTTTAATTGGTCAAATAGGCCTTCCTTCAACATAGTTTCCACTTCTAGTTGTACTGGTATGAGAGTGCCAGATCAAGCCTGATTTAGAAAACTAAGCAGGCTTGACCCTGGGTAGTGCTTGGATGGGAGACCACCTGATCCTGTAAGCTTTTCAGTTTTATTCCTCATATAGTTTTTTTATTTTTTTAAAATAAGAAAATAAATTAAAAATAAATCATTTTAATTGGTCAAATAGGCCTTCCTTCAGCCCACTTTCCACTTCTAGTTGTACTGGTATAAGAGTGCCAGATCAAGCCTGATTTAAAAAGCTAAACAGGCTTGACCCTGGGTAGTGCTTGGATGGGAGACCACCTGATCCTGTAAGCTTTTCAGTTTTATTCCTCATATAGTTTTTTTTTTTAAATAAAGAAAATAAATTAAAAAGAAATCATTTTAATTGGTCAAATAGGCCTTCCTTCAACCCAGTTTCCACTTCTAGTTGTACTGGTGTAAGAGTGCCAGATCAAGCCTGATTTAGAAAGCTAAGCACGCTTGACCCTGGGTAGTGCTTGGATGGGAGACCACCTGATCCTGTAAGCTTTTCAGTTTTATTCCTCATATAGTTTTTTTTTTTTTAAATAAAGAAAATAAATTAAAAATAAATCATTTTAATTGGTCAAATAGGCCTTCCTTCAACCCAGCTTCCACTTCTAGTTGTACTGGTATGAGAGTGCCAGATCAAGCCTGATTTAGAAAGCTAAACAGGCTTGACCCTGGGTAGTGCTTGGATGGGAGACCACCTGATCCTGTAAGCTTTTCAGTTTTATTCCTCATATAGTTTTTTTTTTTTTTTAAATAAAAAAAAAAAAATAAAAATAAATCAGTTTAACTGGTCAAATAGGCCTTCCTTCAACCCAGTTTCCACTTCTAGTTGTACTGGTATGAGATTGCCAGATCAAGCCTGATTTAGAAAGCTAAGCAGGCTTGACCCTAGATAGTGCTTGGATGGGAGACCACCTGATCAGGTAAGCTTTTCAGTTTTATTCCTCATATAGTGTTTTTTTTTTTTTTAAATAAAGAAAATAAATTAAAAATAAATTATTTTAATTTGTCAAACAGGCCGTCCTTCAACCCACTTTCCACTTCTAGTTGTACTGGTATGAGAGCGCCAGATCAAGCCTGATTTAGAAAGCTAAGCAGGCTTGACCCTGGGTAGTGCTTGGACGGGAGACCACCTGATCCTGTAAGCTTTTCAGTTTTATTCCTCATATAGTTTTTTTTTTTAAATAAAGAAAATAAATTAAAAATAAATCATTTTAATTGGTCAAATAGGCCTTCCTTCAGCCCACTTTCCACTTCTAGTTGTACTGGTATAAGAGTGCCAGATCAAGCCTGATTTAAAAGCTAAGCAGGCTTGACCCTGGGTAGTGCTTGGATGGGAGACCACCTGATCCTGTAAGCTTTTCAGTTTTATTCCTCATATAGTTTTTTTTTTTTTTTTAATAAAAAAAAATAATTAAAAATAAATCAGTTTAACTGGTCAAATAGGCCTTCCTTCAACCCAGTTTCCACTTCTAGTTGTACTGGTATGAGATTGCCAGATCAAGCCTGATTTAGAAAGCTAAGCAGGCTTGACCCTAGATAGTGCTTGGATGGGAGACCACCTGATCCTGTAAGCTTTTCAGTTTTATTCCTCATATAGTTTTTTTTTTTTTTTAAATAAGAAAATAAATTAAAAATAAATCATTTTAATTGGTCAAATAGGCCTTCCTTTAGCCCACTTTCCACTTCTAGTTGTACTGGTATAAGAGTGCCAGATCAAGCCTGATTTAAAAAGCTAAGCAGGCTTGACCCTGGGTAGTGCTTGGATGGGAGACCACCTGATCCTGTAAGCTATTCAGTTTTATTCCTCATATAGTTTTTTTTTTTTTTAAATAAAGAAAATAAATTAAAAAGAAATAATTTTAATTGGTCAAATAGGCCTTCCTTCAACCCAGTTTCCACTTCTAGTTGTACTGGTGTGAGAGTGCCAGATCAAGACTGATTTAGAAAGCTAAGCAGGCTTGACCCTGGGTAGTGCTTGGATGGGAGACCACCTGATCCTGTAAGCTTTTCAGTTTTATTCCTCATATAGTTTTTTTTTTTTAAATAAAGAAAATAAATTAAAAATAAATCATTTTAATTGGTCAAATAGGCCTTCCTTCAACCCAGCTTCCACTTCTAGTTGTACTGGTATGAGAGTGCCAGATCAAGCCTGATTTAGAAAGCTAAGCAGGCTTGACCCTAGATAGTGCTTGGATGGGAGACCACCTGATCAGGTAAGCTTTTCAGTTTTATTCCTCATATAGTGTTTTTTTTTTTTTAAATAAAGAAAATAAATTAAAAATAAATTATTTTAATTTGTGAAATAGGCCTTCCTTCAACCCACTTTCCACTTCTAGTTGTACTGGTATGAGAGTGCCAGATCAAGCCTGATTTAGAAAGCTAAGCAGGCTTGACCCTGGGTAGTGCTTGGATGGGAGACCACCTGATCCTGTAAGCTTTTCAGTTTTATTCCTCATATAGTTTTTTTTTTTTTAAATAAAGAAAATAAATTAAAAATAAATCATTTTAATTGGTCAAATAGGCCTTCCTTCAACCCAGTTTCCACTTCTAGTTGTACTAGTATGAGAGTGCCAGATCAAGCCTGATTTAGAAAGCTAAGCAGGCTTGACCCTGGGTAGTGCTTGGATGGGAAACCACCTGATCCTGTAAGCTTTTCAGTTTTATTCCTCATATAGTTTTTTTTTTTTTTTTTTTTTTTTTTTTTTTTTTTTAAATAAGAAAATAAATTAAAAATAAATCATTTTAATTGGTCAAATAGGCCTTCCTTCAATCCAGTTTCCACTTCTTGTTGTATTGGTATGAGAGTGCCAGATCAAGCCTATTTTAGAAAGCTAAACAGGCTTGACCCTGGGTAGTGCTTGGATGGGAGACCACCTGATCCTGTAAGCTATTCAGTTTTATTCCTCATGTAGTTTTTTTTTTTTTTAAATAAATAAAATAAATAAAAAATAAATTATTTTAATTTGTCAAATAGGCCTTCCTTCAACCTAGTTTCCACTTCTAGTTGTACTGGTATGAGAGTGCCAGATCAAGCCTGATTTAGAAAGCTAAGCAGGCTTGACCCTGGGTAGTGCTTGGATGGGAGACCACCTGATCCTGTAAGCTTTTCAGTTTTATTCCTCATATAGTTTTTTTTTTTTTAAATAAAGAAAATAAATAAAAAATAAATTATTTTAATTGGTCAAATAGGCCTTCCTTCAAACTAGTTTCTACTCCTAGTTGTACTGGTATGAGAGTGCCAGATCAAGCCTGATTTAGAAAGCTAAGCAGGCTTGACCCTGGGTAGTGCTTGGATGGGAGACCACCTGATCCTGTAAGCTTTTCAGTTTTATTCCTCATATAGTTTTTTTTTTTTTAAATAAAGAAAATAAATTAAAAATAAATCATTTTAATTGGTCAAATAGGCCTTCCTTCAGCCCACTTTCCACTTCTAGTTGTACTGGTATAAGAGTGCCAGATCAAGCCTGATTTAAAAGCTAAGCAGGCTTGACCCTGGGTAGTGCTTGGATGGGAGACCACCTGATTCTGTAAGCTTTTCAGTTTTATTCCTCATATAGTTTTTTATTTTTTAAATAAAGAAAATAAATTAAAAATAAATCATTTTAATTGGTCAAATAGGCCTTCCTTCAACCCACTTTCCACTTCTAGTTGTACTGGTGTAAGAGTGCCAGATCAAGCCTGATTTAGAAAGCTAAGCAGGCTTGACCCTGGGTAGTGCTTGGATGGGAGACCACCTGATCCTGTAAGCTTTTCAGTTTTATTCCTTATATAGTTTTTTTTTTTTTAAATAAAGAAAATAAATTAAAAATAAATCATTTTAATTTGTCAAATAGGCCTTCCTTCAACCCAGCTTCCACTTCTAGTTGTACTGGTATGAGAGTGCCAGATCAAGCCTGATTTACAAAGCTAAGCAGGCTTGACCCTGGGTAGTGCTTGGATGGGAGACCACCTGATCCTGTAAGCTTTTCAGTTTTATTCCTCATATAGTTTTTTTTTTTTTTTAAATAAAAAAATATAAATAAAAATAAATCAGTTTAACTGGTCAAATAGGCCTTCCTTCAACCCAGTTTCCACTTCTAGTTGTACTGGTATGAGATTGCCAGATCAAGCCTGATTTAGAAAGCTAAGCAGGCTTGACCCTAGATAGTGCTTGGATGGGAGACCACCTGATCCTGTAAGCTTTTCAGTTTTATTCCTCATATAGTTTTTTTTTTTTTTAATAAAGAAAATAAATTAAAAATAAATCATTTTAATTGGTCAAATAGGCCTTCCTTCAACCCAGTTTCCACTTCTAGTTGTACTGGTATGAGATTGCCAGATCAAGCCTGATTTAGAAAGCTAAGCAGGCTTGACCCTAGATAGTGCTTGGATGGGAGACCACCTGATCCTGTAAGCTTTTCAGTTTTATTCCTCATATAGTTTTTTTTTTTTTTTTAAAATAAGAAAATAAATTAAAAATAAATCATTTTAATTGGTCAAATAGGCTTTCCTTCAGCCCACTTTCCACTTCTAGTTGTACTGGTATAAGAGTGCCAGATCAAGCCTGATTTAAAAAGCTAAGCAGGCTTGACCCTGGGTAGTGCTTGGATGGGAGACCACCTGATCCTGTAAGCTATTCAGTTTTATTCCTCATATAGTTTTTTTTTTTTTAAATAAAGAAAATAAATTAAAAAGAAATCATTTTAATTGGTCAAATAGGCCTTCCTTCAACCCAGTTTCCACTTCTAGTTGTACTGGTGTGAGAGTGCCAGATCAAGACTGATTTAGAAAGCTAAGCAGGCTTGACCCTGGGTAGTGCTTGGATGGGAGACCACCTGATCCTGTAAGCTTTTCAGTTTTATTCCTCATATAGTTTTTTTTTTTTTTAAATAAAGAAAATAAATTAAAAATAAATCATTTTAATTGGTCAAATAGGCCTTCCTTCAACCCAGTTTCCACTTCTAGTTGTACTAGTATGAGAGTGCCAGATCAAGCCTGATTTAGAAAGCTAAGCAGGCTTGACCCTGGGTAGTGCTTGGATGGGAAACCACCTGATTCTGTAAGCTTTTCAGTTTTATTCCTCATATAGGTTTTTTTTTTTTTTTTTTTTTTTTTTTTTTAAAATAAGAAAATAAATTAAAAATAAATCATTTTAATTGGTCAAATAGGCCTTCCTTCAACCCAGTTTCCACTTCTTGTTGTATTGGTATGAGAGTGCCAGATCAAGCCTGATTTAGAAAGCTAAACAGGCTTGACCCTGGGTAGTGCTTGGATGGGAGACCACCTGATCCTGTAAGCTATTCAGTTTTATTCCTCATGTAGTTTTTTTTTTTTTTTAAATAAAGAAAATAAATAAAAAATAAATTATTTTAATTTGTCAAATAGGCCTTCCTTCAACCTAGTTTCCACTTCTAGTTGTACTGGTATGAGAGTGCCAGATCAAGCCTGATTTAGAAAGCTAAGCAGGCTTGACCCTGGGTAGTGCTTGGATGGGAGACCACCTGATCCTGTAAGCTTTTCAGTTTTATTCCTCATATAGTTTTTTTTTTTTAAATAAAGAAAATAAATAAAAAATAAATTATTTTAATTGGTCAAATAGGCCTTCCTTCAACCTAGTTTCTACTGCTAGTTGTACTGGTATGAGAGTGCCAGATCAAGCCTGATTTAGAAAGCTAAGCAGGCTTGACCCTGGGTAGTGCTTGGATGGGAGACCACCTGATCCTGTAAGCTTTTCAGTTTTATTCCTTATATAGTTTTTTTTTTTTTTTAAATAAGAAAATAAATTAAAAATAAATCATTTTAATTGGTCAAATAGGTCTTCCTTCAGCCCACTTTCCACTTCTAGTTGTACTGGTATAAGAGTGCCAGATCAAGCCTGATTTAAAAAGCTAAGCAGGCTTCACCCTGGGTAGTGCTTGGATGGGAGACCACCTGATCCTGTAAGCTTTTCAGTTTTATTCCTCATATATATTTTTTTTTTTTTAAATAAAGAAAATAAATTAAAAATAAATCATTTTAATTGGTCAAATAGGCCTTCCTTCAACCCAGTTTCCACTTCTAGTTGTACTGGTATGAAAGTGCCAGATCAAGCCTGATTTAGAAAGCTAAGCAGGCTTGACCCTGGGTAGTGCTTGGATGGGAGACCACCTGATCCTGTAAGCTTTTCAATTTTATTCCTCATATAGTTTTTTTTTTTTTTTTTTTTAAATAAAAAAAAAATAATTAAAAATAAATCAGTTTAATTGGTCAAATAGGCCTTCCTTCAGCCCACTTTCCGCTTCTAGTTGTACTGGTATAAGAGTGCCAGATCAAGCCTGATTTAGAAAGCTAAACAGGCTTGACCCTGGGTAGTGCTTGAATGGGAGACCACCTGATCCTGTAAGCTTTTCAGTTTTATTCCTCATATAGTTTTTTTTTTTTTAAATAAAGAAAATTAATTAAAAATAAATCATTTTAATTGGTCAAATAGGCCTTCCTTCAGCCCACTTTCCACTTCTAGTTGTACTGGTATAAGAGTGCCAGATCAAGCCTGATTTAAAAAGCTAAGCAGGCTTGACCCTGGGTAGTGCTTGGATGGGAGACCACCTGATTCTGTAAGCTTTTCAGTTTTATTCCTCATATAGTTTTTTTTTTTTTAAATAAAGAAAATAAATTAAAAATAAATCATTTTAATTGGTCAAATAGGCCTTCCTTCAACCCAGTTTCCACTTCTAGTTGTACTGGTATGAGAGTGCCTGATCAAGCCTGATTTAGAAAGCTAAGCAGGCTTGACCCTGGGTAGTGCTTGGATGGGAGACCACCTGATCCTGTAAGCTTTTCAGTTTTATTCCTCATATAGTTTTTTTTTTTTAAATAAAGAAAATAAATTAAAAATAAATCATTTTAATTGGTCAAATAGGCCTTCCTTCAGCCCACTTTCCGCTTCTAGTTGTACTGGTATAAGAGTGCCAGATCAAGCCTGATTTAAAAAGCTAAGCAGGCTTGACCCTGGGTAGTGCTTGGATGGGAGACCACCTGATCCTGTAAGCTATTCAGTTTTATTCCTCATATAGTTTTTTTTTTTTTAAATAAAGAAAATAAATTAAAAATAAATCATTTTAATTGGTCAAATAGGCCTTCCTTCAACCCAGTTTCCACTTCTAGTTGTACTGGTGTGAGAGTGCCAGATCAAGCCTGATTTAGAAAGCTAAGCAGGCTTGACCCTGGGTAGTGCTTGGATGGGAGACCACCTGATCCTGTAAGCTTTTCAGTTTTATTCCTCATATAGTTTTTTTTTTTTTTTTATAAAGAAAATAAATTAAAAATAAATCATTTTAATTGGTCAAATAGGCCTTCCTTCAACCCAGTTTCCACTTCTAGTTGTACTGGTATGAGAGTGCCAGATCAAGCCTGATTTAGAAAGCTAAGCAGGCTTGACCCTGGGTAGTGCTTGGATGGGAGACCACCTGATCCTGTAAGCTTTTCAATTTTATTCCTCATATAGTTTTTTTTTTTTTTTTTTTTTTTTTTTAAATAAGAAAATAAATTAAAAATAAATCATTTTAATTGGTCAAATAGGCCTTCCTTCAGCCCACTTTCCACTTCTAGTTGTACTGGTATAAGAGTGCCAGATCAAGCCTGATTTAAAAATCTAAGCAGGCTTGACCCTGGGTAGTGCTTGGATGGGAGACCACCTGATCCTGTAAGCTTTTCAGTTTTATTCCTCATATAGTTTTTTTTTTTTTTAAATAAAGAAAATTAATTAAAAATAAATCATTTTAATTGGTCAAATAGGCCTTGTTTCAGCCCACTTTCCACTTCTAGTTGTACTGGTATAAGAGTGCCAGATCAAGCCTGATTTAAAAAGCTAAGCAGGCTTGACCCTGGGTAGTGCTTGGATGGGAGACCACCTGATTCTGTAAGATTTTCAGTTTTATTCCTCATATAGTTTTTTTTTTTTTAAATAAAGAAAATAAATTAAAAATAAATCATTTTAATTGGTCAAATAGGCCTTCCTTCAACCCAGTTTCCACTTCTAGTTGTACTGGTATGAGAGTGCCTGATCAAGCCTGATTTAGAAAGCTAAGCAGGCTTGACCCTGGTTAGTGCTTGGATGGGAGACCACCTGATCCTGTAAGCTTTTCAGTTTTATTCCTCATATAGTTTTTTTTTTTTAAATAAAGAAAATAAATTAAAAATAAATCATTTTAATTGGTCAAATAGGCCTTCCTTCAACCCAGTTTCCACTTCTAGTTGTACTGGTATGAGAGTGCCAGATCAAGCCTGATTTAGAAAGCTAAGCAGGCTTGACCCTGGGTAGTGCTTGGATGGGAGACCACCTGATCCTGTAAGCTTTTCAATTTTATTCCTCATATAGTTTTTTTTTTTTTTTTTTTTTTTAAATAAGAAAATAAATTAAAAATAAATCATTTTAATTGGTCAAATAGGCCTTCCTTCAGCCCACTTTCCACTTCTAGTTGTACTGGTATAAGAGTGCCAGATCAAGCCTGATTTAAAAATCTAAGCAGGCTTGACCCTGGGTAGTGCTTGGATGGGAGACCACCTGATCCTGTAAGCTTTTCAGTTTTATTCCTCATATAGTTTTTTTTTTTTTTAAATAAAGAAAATTAATTAAAAATAAATCATTTTAATTGGTCAAATAGGCCTTGTTTCAGCCCACTTTCCACTTCTAGTTGTACTGGTATAAGAGTGCCAGATCAAGCCTGATTTAAAAAGCTAAGCAGGCTTGACCCTGGGTAGTGCTTGGATGGGAGACCACCTGATTCTGTAAGATTTTCAGTTTTATTCCTCATATAGTTTTTTTTTTTTTAAATAAAGAAAATAAATTAAAAATAAATCATTTTAATTGGTCAAATAGGCCTTCCTTCAACCCAGTTTCCACTTCTAGTTGTACTGGTATGAGAGTGCCTGATCAAGCCTGATTTAGAAAGCTAAGCAGGCTTGACCCTGGTTAGTGCTTGGATGGGAGACCACCTGATCCTGTAAGCTTTTCAGTTTTATTCCTCATATAGTTTTTTTTTTTTAAATAAAGAAAATAAATTAAAAATAAATCATTTTAATTGGTCAAATAGGCCTTCCTTCAGCCCACTTTCCGCTTCTAGTTGTACTGGTATAAGAGTGCCAGATCAAGCCTGATTTAGAAAGCTAAGCAGGCTTGACCCTGGGTAGTGCTTGGATGGGAGACCACCTGATCCTGTAAGCTTTTCAGTTTTATTCCTCATATAGTTTTTTTTTTTTTAAATAAAGAAAATAAATAAAAAATAAATTATTTTAATTGGTCAAATAGGCCTTCCTTGAACCTAGTTTCTACTTCTAGTTGTACTGGTATGAGAGTGCCAGATCAAGCCTGATTTAGAAAGCTAAGCAGGCTTGACCCTGGGTAGTGCTTGGATGGGAGACCACCTGATCCTGTAAGCTTTTCAGTTTTATTCCTTATATAGTTTTTTTTTTTTTTTAAATAAGAAAATAAATTAAAAATAAATCATTTTAATTGGTCAAATAGGTCTTCCTTCAGCCCACTTTCCACTTCTAGTTGTACTGGTATAAGAGTGCCAGATCAAGCCTGATTTAAAAAGCTAAGCAGGCTTGACCCTGGGTAGTGCTTGGATGGGAGACCACCTGATCCTGTAAGCTTTTCAGTTTTATTCCTCATATAGTTTTTTTTTTTTTTAAATAAAGAAAATAAATTAAAAATAAATCATTTTAATTGGTCAAATAGGCCTTCCTTCAACCCAGTTTCCACTTCTAGTTGTACTGGTGTAAGAGTGCCAGATCAAGCCTGATTTAGAAAGCTAAGCAGGCTTGACCCTGGGTAGTGCTTGGATGGGAGACCACCTGATCCTGTAAGCTTTTCAGTTTTATTCCTTATATAGTTTTTTTTTTTTTAAATAAAGAAAATAAATTAAAAATAAATCATTTTAATTTGTCAAATAGGCCTTCCTTCAACCCAGCTTCCACTTCTAGTTGTACTGGTATGAGAGTGCCAGATCAAGCCTGATTTACAAAGCTAAGCAGGCTTGACCCTGGGTAGTGCTTGGATGGGAGACCACCTGATCCTGTAAGCTTTTCAGTTTTATTCCTCATATAGTTTTTTTTTTTTTTTAAATAAAAAAATATAAATAAAAATAAATCAGTTTAACTGGTCAAATAGGCCTTCCTTCAACCCAGTTTCCACTTCTAGTTGTACTGGTATGAGATTGCCAGATCAAGCCTGATTTAGAAAGCTAAGCAGGCTTGACCCTAGATAGTGCTTGGATGGGAGACCACCTGATCCTGTAAGCTTTTCAGTTTTATTCCTCATATAGTTTTTTTTTTTTTTAATAAAGAAAATAAATTAAAAATAAATCATTTTAATTGGACAAATAGGCCTTCCTTCAACCCAGTTTCCCCTTCTAGTTGTACTGGTATGAGGGTGCCAGATCAAGCCTGATTTAGAAAGCTAAGCAGGCTTGACCCTGGGTAGTGCTTGGATGGGAGACCACCTGATCCTGTAAGCTTTTCAGTTTTATTCCTCATATAGTTTTTTTTTTTTAAATAAAGAAAATAAATTAAAAATAAATCATTTTAATTGGTCAAATAGGCCTTCCTTCAGCCCACTTTCCGCTTCTAGTTGTACTGGTATAAGAGTGCCAGATCAAGCCTGATTTAGAAAGCTAAGCAGGCTTGACCCTGGGTAGTGCTTGGATGGGAGACCACCTGATCCTGTAAGCTTTTCAGTTTTATTCCTCATATAGTTTTTTTTTTTTTAAATAAAGAAAATAAATAAAAAATAAATTATTTTAATTGGTCAAATAGGCCTTCCTTGAACCTAGTTTCTACTTCTAGTTGTACTGGTATGAGAGTGCCAGATCAAGCCTGATTTAGAAAGCTAAGCAGGCTTGACCCTGGGTAGTGCTTGGATGGGAGACCACCTGATCCTGTAAGCTTTTCAGTTTTATTCCTTATATAGTTTTTTTTTTTTTTTAAATAAGAAAATAAATTAAAAATAAATCATTTTAATTGGTCAAATAGGTCTTCCTTCAGCCCACTTTCCACTTCTAGTTGTACTGGTATAAGAGTGCCAGATCAAGCCTGATTTAAAAAGCTAAGCAGGCTTGACCCTGGGTAGTGCTTGGATGGGAGACCACCTGATCCTGTAAGCTTTTCAGTTTTATTCCTCATATAGTTTTTTTTTTTTTTAAATAAAGAAAATAAATTAAAAATAAATCATTTTAATTGGTCAAATAGGCCTTCCTTCAACCCAGTTTCCACTTCTAGTTGTACTGGTGTAAGAGTGCCAGATCAAGCCTGATTTAGAAAGCTAAGCAGGCTTGACCCTGGGTAGTGCTTGGATGGGAGACCACCTGATCCTGTAAGCTTTTCAGTTTTATTCCTTATATAGTTTTTTTTTTTTTAAATAAAGAAAATAAATTAAAAATAAATCATTTTAATTTGTCAAATAGGCCTTCCTTCAACCCAGCTTCCACTTCTAGTTGTACTGGTATGAGAGTGCCAGATCAAGCCTGATTTAGAAAGCTAAGCAGGCTTGACCCTGGGTAGTGCTTGGATGGGAGACCACCTGATCCTGTAAGCTTTTCAGTTTTATTCCTCATATAGTTTTTTTTTTTTAAATAAAGAAAATAAATAAAAAATAAATTATTTTAATTGGTCAAATAGGCCTTCCTTCAACCTAGTTTCTACTGCTAGTTGTACTGGTATGAGAGTGCCAGATCAAGCCTGATTTAGAAAGCTAAGCAGGCTTGACCCTGGGTAGTGCTTGGATGGGAGACCACCTGATCCTGTAAGCTTTTCAGTTTTATTCCTTATATAGTTTTTTTTTTTTTTTAAATGAGAAAATAAATTAAAAATAAATCATTTTAATTGGTCAAATAGGTCTTCCTTCAGCCCACTTTCCACTTCTAGTTGTACTGGTATAAGAGTGCCAGATCAAGCCTGATTTAAAAAGCTAAGCAGGCTTCACCCTGGGTAGTGCTTGGATGGGAGACCACCTGATCCTGTAAGCTTTTCAGTTTTATTCCTCATATATATTTTTTTTTTTTTAAATAAAGAAAATAAATTAAAAATAAATCATTTTAATTGGTCAAATAGGCCTTCCTTCAACCCAGTTTCCACTTCTAGTTGTACTGGTATGAAAGTGCCAGATCAAGCCTGATTTAGAAAGCTAAGCAGGCTTGACCCTGGGTAGTGCTTGGATGGGAGACCACCTGATCCTGTAAGCTTTTCAATTTTATTCCTCATATAGTTTTTTTTTTTTTTTTTTTTAAATAAAAAAAAAATAATTAAAAATAAATCAGTTTAATTGGTCAAATAGGCCTTCCTTCAGCCCACTTTCCGCTTCTAGTTGTACTGGTATAAGAGTGCCAGATCAAGCCTGATTTAGAAAGCTAAACAGGCTTGACCCTGGGTAGTGCTTGAATGGGAGACCACCTGATCCTGTAAGCTTTTCAGTTTTATTCCTCATATAGTTTTTTTTTTTTTAAATAAAGAAAATTAATTAAAAATAAATCATTTTAATTGGTCAAATAGGCCTTCCTTCAGCCCACTTTCCACTTCTAGTTGTACTGGTATAAGAGTGCCAGATCAAGCCTGATTTAAAAAGCTAAGCAGGCTTGACCCTGGGTAGTGCTTGGATGGGAGACCACCTGATTCTGTAAGCTTTTCAGTTTTATTCCTCATATAGTTTTTTTTTTTTTAAATAAAGAAAATAAATTAAAAATAAATCATTTTAATTGGTCAAATAGGCCTTCCTTCAACCCAGTTTCCACTTCTAGTTGTACTGGTATGAGAGTGCCTGATCAAGCCTGATTTAGAAAGCTAAGCAGGCTTGACCCTGGGTAGTGCTTGGATGGGAGACCACCTGATCCTGTAAGCTTTTCAGTTTTATTCCTCATATAGTTTTTTTTTTTTAAATAAAGAAAATAAATTAAAAATAAATCATTTTAATTGGTCAAATAGGCCTTCCTTCAGCCCACTTTCCGCTTCTAGTTGTACTGGTATAAGAGTGCCAGATCAAGCCTGATTTAAAAAGCTAAGCAGGCTTGACCCTGGGTAGTGCTTGGATGGGAGACCACCTGATCCTGTAAGCTATTCAGTTTTATTCCTCATATAGTTTTTTTTTTTTTAAATAAAGAAAATAAATTAAAAATAAATCATTTTAATTGGTCAAATAGGCCTTCCTTCAACCCAGTTTCCACTTCTAGTTGTACTGGTGTGAGAGTGCCAGATCAAGCCTGATTTAGAAAGCTAAGCAGGCTTGACCCTGGGTAGTGCTTGGATGGGAGACCACCTGATCCTGTAAGCTTTTCAGTTTTATTCCTCATATAGTTTTTTTTTTTTTTTTATAAAGAAAATAAATTAAAAATAAATCATTTTAATTGGTCAAATAGGCCTTCCTTCAACCCAGTTTCCACTTCTAGTTGTACTGGTATGAGAGTGCCAGATCAAGCCTGATTTAGAAAGCTAAGCAGGCTTGACCCTGGGTAGTGCTTGGATGGGAGACCACCTGATCCTGTAAGCTTTTCAATTTTATTCCTCATATAGTTTTTTTTTTTTTTTTTTTTTTTTTTTAAATAAGAAAATAAATTAAAAATAAATCATTTTAATTGGTCAAATAGGCCTTCCTTCAGCCCACTTTCCACTTCTAGTTGTACTGGTATAAGAGTGCCAGATCAAGCCTGATTTAAAAATCTAAGCAGGCTTGACCCTGGGTAGTGCTTGGATGGGAGACCACCTGATCCTGTAAGCTTTTCAGTTTTATTCCTCATATAGTTTTTTTTTTTTTTAAATAAAGAAAATTAATTAAAAATAAATCATTTTAATTGGTCAAATAGGCCTTGTTTCAGCCCACTTTCCACTTCTAGTTGTACTGGTATAAGAGTGCCAGATCAAGCCTGATTTAAAAAGCTAAGCAGGCTTGACCCTGGGTAGTGCTTGGATGGGAGACCACCTGATTCTGTAAGATTTTCAGTTTTATTCCTCATATAGTTTTTTTTTTTTTAAATAAAGAAAATAAATTAAAAATAAATCATTTTAATTGGTCAAATAGGCCTTCCTTCAACCCAGTTTCCACTTCTAGTTGTACTGGTATGAGAGTGCCTGATCAAGCCTGATTTAGAAAGCTAAGCAGGCTTGACCCTGGTTAGTGCTTGGATGGGAGACCACCTGATCCTGTAAGCTTTTCAGTTTTATTCCTCATATAGTTTTTTTTTTTTAAATAAAGAAAATAAATTAAAAATAAATCATTTTAATTGGTCAAATAGGCCTTCCTTCAACCCAGTTTCCACTTCTAGTTGTACTGGTATGAGAGTGCCAGATCAAGCCTGATTTAGAAAGCTAAGCAGGCTTGACCCTGGGTAGTGCTTGGATGGGAGACCACCTGATCCTGTAAGCTTTTCAGTTTTATTCCTCATATAGTTTTTTTTTTTTTTTTTTTTTTTTTTAAATAAGAAAATAAATTAAAAATAAATCATTTTAATTGGTCAAATAGGCCTTCCTTCAACCCACTTTCCACTTCTAGTTGTACTGGTATAAGAGTGCCAGATCAAGCCTGATTTAAAAATCTAAGCAGGCTTGACCCTGGGTAGTGCTTGGATGGGAGACCACCTGATCCTGTAAGCTTTTCAGTTTTATTCCTCATATAGTTTTTTTTTTTTTTAAATAAAGAAAATTAATTAAAAATAAATCATTTTAATTGGTCAAATAGGCCTTGTTTCAGCCCACTTTCCACTTCTAGTTGTACTGGTATAAGAGTGCCAGATCAAGCCTGATTTAAAAAGCTAAGCAGGCTTGACCCTGGGTAGTGCTTGGATGGGAGACCACCTGATTCTGTAAGATTTTCAGTTTTATTCCTCATATAGTTTTTTTTTTTTTAAATAAAGAAAATAAATTAAAAATAAATCATTTTAATTGGTCAAATAGGCCTTCCTTCAACCCAGTTTCCACTTCTAGTTGTACTGGTATGAGAGTGCCTGATCAAGCCTGATTTAGAAAGCTAAGCAGGCTTGACCCTGGTTAGTGCTTGGATGGGAGACCACCTGATCCTGTAAGCTTTTCAGTTTTATTCCTCATATAGTTTTTTTTTTTTAAATAAAGAAAATAAATTAAAAATAAATCATTTTAATTGGTCAAATAGGCCTTCCTTCAGCCCACTTTCCGCTTCTAGTTGTACTGGTATAAGAGTGCCAGATCAAGCCTGATTTAGAAAGCTAAGCAGGCTTGACCCTGGGTAGTGCTTGGATGGGAGACCACCTGATCCTGTAAGCTTTTCAGTTTTATTCCTCATATAGTTTTTTTTTTTTTAAATAAAGAAAATAAATAAAAAATAAATTATTTTAATTGGTCAAATAGGCCTTCCTTGAACCTAGTTTCTACTTCTAGTTGTACTGGTATGAGAGTGCCAGATCAAGCCTGATTTAGAAAGCTAAGCAGGCTTGACCCTGGGTAGTGCTTGGATGGGAGACCACCTGATCCTGTAAGCTTTTCAGTTTTATTCCTTATATAGTTTTTTTTTTTTTTTAAATAAGAAAATAAATTAAAAATAAATCATTTTAATTGGTCAAATAGGTCTTCCTTCAGCCCACTTTCCACTTCTAGTTGTACTGGTATAAGAGTGCCAGATCAAGCCTGATTTAAAAAGCTAAGCAGGCTTGACCCTGGGTAGTGCTTGGATGGGAGACCACCTGATCCTGTAAGCTTTTCAGTTTTATTCCTCATATAGTTTTTTTTTTTTTTAAATAAAGAAAATAAATTAAAAATAAATCATTTTAATTGGTCAAATAGGCCTTCCTTCAACCCAGTTTCCACTTCTAGTTGTACTGGTGTAAGAGTGCCAGATCAAGCCTGATTTAGAAAGCTAAGCAGGCTTGACCCTGGGTAGTGCTTGGATGGGAGACCACCTGATCCTGTAAGCTTTTCAGTTTTATTCCTTATATAGTTTTTTTTTTTTTAAATAAAGAAAATAAATTAAAAATAAATCATTTTAATTTGTCAAATAGGCCTTCCTTCAACCCAGCTTCCACTTCTAGTTGTACTGGTATGAGAGTGCCAGATCAAGCCTGATTTACAAAGCTAAGCAGGCTTGACCCTGGGTAGTGCTTGGATGGGAGACCACCTGATCCTGTAAGCTTTTCAGTTTTATTCCTCATATAGTTTTTTTTTTTTTTTAAATAAAAAAATATAAATAAAAATAAATCAGTTTAACTGGTCAAATAGGCCTTCCTTCAACCCAGTTTCCACTTCTAGTTGTACTGGTATGAGATTGCCAGATCAAGCCTGATTTAGAAAGCTAAGCAGGCTTGACCCTAGATAGTGCTTGGATGGGAGACCACCTGATCCTGTAAGCTTTTCAGTTTTATTCCTCATATAGTTTTTTTTTTTTTTAATAAAGAAAATAAATTAAAAATAAATCATTTTAATTGGACAAATAGGCCTTCCTTCAACCCAGTTTCCCCTTCTAGTTGTACTGGTATGAGGGTGCCAGATCAAGCCTGATTTAGAAAGCTAAGCAGGCTTGACCCTGGGTAGTGCTTGGATGGGAGACCACCTGATCCTGTAAGCTTTTCAGTTTTATTCCTCATATAGTTTTTTTTTTTTTTTTAAAATAAGAAAATAAATTAAAAATAAATCATTTTAATTGGTCAAATAGGCTTTCCTTCAGCCCACTTTCCACTTCTAGTTGTACTGGTATAAGAGTGCCAGATCAAGCCTGATTTAAAAAGCTAAGCAGGCTTGACCCTGGGTAGTGCTTGGATGGGAGACCACCTGATCCTGTAAGCTATTCAGTTTTATTCCTCATATAGTTTTTTTTTTTTTAAATAAAGAAAATAAATTAAAAAGAAATCATTTTAATTGGTCAAATAGGCCTTCCTTCAACCCAGTTTCCACTTCTAGTTGTACTGGTGTGAGAGTGCCAGATCAAGACTGATTTAGAAAGCTAAGCAGGCTTGACCCTGGGTAGTGCTTGGATGGGAGACCACCTGATCCTGTAAGCTTTTCAGTTTTATTCCTCATATAGTTTTTTTTTTTTTTAAATAAAGAAAATAAATTAAAAATAAATCATTTTAATTGGTCAAATAGGCCTTCCTTCAACCCAGTTTCCACTTCTAGTTGTACTAGTATGAGAGTGCCAGATCAAGCCTGATTTAGAAAGCTAAGCAGGCTTGACCCTGGGTAGTGCTTGGATGGGAAACCACCTGATTCTGTAAGCTTTTCAGTTTTATTCCTCATATAGGTTTTTTTTTTTTTTTTTTTTTTTTTTTTTTAAAATAAGAAAATAAATTAAAAATAAATCATTTTAATTGGTCAAATAGGCCTTCCTTCAACCCAGTTTCCACTTCTTGTTGTATTGGTATGAGAGTGCCAGATCAAGCCTGATTTAGAAAGCTAAACAGGCTTGACCCTGGGTAGTGCTTGGATGGGAGACCACCTGATCCTGTAAGCTATTCAGTTTTATTCCTCATGTAGTTTTTTTTTTTTTTTAAATAAAGAAAATAAATAAAAAATAAATTATTTTAATTTGTCAAATAGGCCTTCCTTCAACCTAGTTTCCACTTCTAGTTGTACTGGTATGAGAGTGCCAGATCAAGCCTGATTTAGAAAGCTAAGCAGGCTTGACCCTGGGTAGTGCTTGGATGGGAGACCACCTGATCCTGTAAGCTTTTCAGTTTTATTCCTCATATAGTTTTTTTTTTTTAAATAAAGAAAATAAATAAAAAATAAATTATTTTAATTGGTCAAATAGGCCTTCCTTCAACCTAGTTTCTACTGCTAGTTGTACTGGTATGAGAGTGCCAGATCAAGCCTGATTTAGAAAGCTAAGCAGGCTTGACCCTGGGTAGTGCTTGGATGGGAGACCACCTGATCCTGTAAGCTTTTCAGTTTTATTCCTTATATAGTTTTTTTTTTTTTTTAAATAAGAAAATAAATTAAAAATAAATCATTTTAATTGGTCAAATAGGTCTTCCTTCAGCCCACTTTCCACTTCTAGTTGTACTGGTATAAGAGTGCCAGATCAAGCCTGATTTAAAAAGCTAAGCAGGCTTCACCCTGGGTAGTGCTTGGATGGGAGACCACCTGATCCTGTAAGCTTTTCAGTTTTATTCCTCATATATATTTTTTTTTTTTTAAATAAAGAAAATAAATTAAAAATAAATCATTTTAATTGGTCAAATAGGCCTTCCTTCAACCCAGTTTCCACTTCTAGTTGTACTGGTATGAAAGTGCCAGATCAAGCCTGATTTAGAAAGCTAAGCAGGCTTGACCCTGGGTAGTGCTTGGATGGGAGACCACCTGATCCTGTAAGCTTTTCAATTTTATTCCTCATATAGTTTTTTTTTTTTTTTTTTTTAAATAAAAAAAAAATAATTAAAAATAAATCAGTTTAATTGGTCAAATAGGCCTTCCTTCAGCCCACTTTCCGCTTCTAGTTGTACTGGTATAAGAGTGCCAGATCAAGCCTGATTTAGAAAGCTAAACAGGCTTGACCCTGGGTAGTGCTTGAATGGGAGACCACCTGATCCTGTAAGCTTTTCAGTTTTATTCCTCATATAGTTTTTTTTTTTTTAAATAAAGAAAATTAATTAAAAATAAATCATTTTAATTGGTCAAATAGGCCTTCCTTCAGCCCACTTTCCACTTCTAGTTGTACTGGTATAAGAGTGCCAGATCAAGCCTGATTTAAAAAGCTAAGCAGGCTTGACCCTGGGTAGTGCTTGGATGGGAGACCACCTGATTCTGTAAGCTTTTCAGTTTTATTCCTCATATAGTTTTTTTTTTTTTAAATAAAGAAAATAAATTAAAAATAAATCATTTTAATTGGTCAAATAGGCCTTCCTTCAACCCAGTTTCCACTTCTAGTTGTACTGGTATGAGAGTGCCTGATCAAGCCTGATTTAGAAAGCTAAGCAGGCTTGACCCTGGGTAGTGCTTGGATGGGAGACCACCTGATCCTGTAAGCTTTTCAGTTTTATTCCTCATATAGTTTTTTTTTTTTAAATAAAGAAAATAAATTAAAAATAAATCATTTTAATTGGTCAAATAGGCCTTCCTTCAGCCCACTTTCCGCTTCTAGTTGTACTGGTATAAGAGTGCCAGATCAAGCCTGATTTAAAAAGCTAAGCAGGCTTGACCCTGGGTAGTGCTTGGATGGGAGACCACCTGATCCTGTAAGCTATTCAGTTTTATTCCTCATATAGTTTTTTTTTTTTTAAATAAAGAAAATAAATTAAAAATAAATCATTTTAATTGGTCAAATAGGCCTTCCTTCAACCCAGTTTCCACTTCTAGTTGTACTGGTGTGAGAGTGCCAGATCAAGCCTGATTTAGAAAGCTAAGCAGGCTTGACCCTGGGTAGTGCTTGGATGGGAGACCACCTGATCCTGTAAGCTTTTCAGTTTTATTCCTCATATAGTTTTTTTTTTTTTTTTATAAAGAAAATAAATTAAAAATAAATCATTTTAATTGGTCAAATAGGCCTTCCTTCAACCCAGTTTCCACTTCTAGTTGTACTGGTATGAGAGTGCCAGATCAAGCCTGATTTAGAAAGCTAAGCAGGCTTGACCCTGGGTAGTGCTTGGATGGGAGACCACCTGATCCTGTAAGCTTTTCAATTTTATTCCTCATATAGTTTTTTTTTTTTTTTTTTTTTTTAAATAAGAAAATAAATTAAAAATAAATCATTTTAATTGGTCAAATAGGCCTTCCTTCAGCCCACTTTCCACTTCTAGTTGTACTGGTATAAGAGTGCCAGATCAAGCCTGATTTAAAAATCTAAGCAGGCTTGACCCTGGGTAGTGCTTGGATGGGAGACCACCTGATCCTGTAAGCTTTTCAGTTTTATTCCTCATATAGTTTTTTTTTTTTTTAAATAAAGAAAATTAATTAAAAATAAATCATTTTAATTGGTCAAATAGGCCTTGTTTCAGCCCACTTTCCACTTCTAGTTGTACTGGTATAAGAGTGCCAGATCAAGCCTGATTTAAAAAGCTAAGCAGGCTTGACCCTGGGTAGTGCTTGGATGGGAGACCACCTGATTCTGTAAGATTTTCAGTTTTATTCCTCATATAGTTTTTTTTTTTTTAAATAAAGAAAATAAATTAAAAATAAATCATTTTAATTGGTCAAATAGGCCTTCCTTCAACCCAGTTTCCACTTCTAGTTGTACTGGTATGAGAGTGCCTGATCAAGCCTGATTTAGAAAGCTAAGCAGGCTTGACCCTGGTTAGTGCTTGGATGGGAGACCACCTGATCCTGTAAGCTTTTCAGTTTTATTCCTCATATAGTTTTTTTTTTTTAAATAAAGAAAATAAATTAAAAATAAATCATTTTAATTGGTCAAATAGGCCTTCCTTCAGCCCACTTTCCGCTTCTAGTTGTACTGGTATAAGAGTGCCAGATCAAGCCTGATTTAAAAAGCTAAGCAGGCTTGACCCTGGGTAGTGCTTGGATGGGAGACCACCTGATCCTGTAAGCTATTCAGTTTTATTCCTCATATAGTTTTTTTTTTTTTAAATAAAGAAAATAAATTAAAAATAAATCATTTTAATTGGTCAAATAGGCCTTCCTTCAGCCCACTTTCCACTTCTAGTTGTACTGGTGTGAGAGTGCCAGATCAAGCCTGATTTAGAAAGCTAAGCAGGCTTGACCCTGGGTAGTGCTTGGATGGGAGACCACCTGATCCTGTAAGCTTTTCAGTTTTATTCCTCATATAGTTTTTTTTTTTTTAAATAAAGAAAATTAATTAAAAATAAATCATTTTAATTGGTCAAATAGGCCTTCCTTCAGCCCACTTTCCACTTCTAGTTGTACTGGTATAAGAGTGCCAGATCAAGCCTGATTTAAAAAGCTAAGCAGGCTTGACCCTGGGTAGTGCTTGGATGGGAGACCACCTGATTCTGTAAGCTTTTCAGTTTTATTCCTCATATAGTTTTTGTTTTTTTAAATAAAGAAAATAAATTAAAAATAAATCATTTTAATTGGTCAAATAGGCCTTCCTTCAACCCAGTTTCCACTTCTAGTTGTACTGGTATGAGAGTGCCTGATCAAGCCTGATTTAGAAAGCTAAGCAGGCTTGACCCTGGGTAGTGCTTGGATGGGAGACCACCTGATCCTGTAAGCTTTTCAGTTTTATTCCTCATATAGTTTTTTTTTTTTAATAAAGAAAATAAATTAAAAATAAATCATTTTAATTGGTCAAATAGGCCTTCCTTCAGCCCACTTTCCGCTTCTAGTTGTACTGGTATAAGAGTGCCAGATCAAGCCTGATTTAAAAAGCTAAGCAGGCTTGACCCTGGGTAGTGCTTGGATGGGAGACCACCTGATCCTGTAAGCTATTCAGTTTTATTCCTCATATAGTTTTTTTTTTTTTTTAAATAAAGAAAATAAATTAAAAATAAATCATTTTAATTGGTCAAATAGGCCTTCCTTCAGCCCACTTTCCACTTCTAGTTGTACTGGTGTGAGAGTGCCAGATCAAGCCTGATTTAGAAAGCTAAGCAGGCTTGACCCTGGGTAGTGCTTGGATGGGAGACCACCTGATCCTGTAAGCTTTTCAGTTTTATTCCTCATATAGTTTTTTTTTTTTTAAATAAAGAAAATTAATTAAAAATAAATCATTTTAATTGGTCAAATAGGCCTTCCTTCAGCCCACTTTCCACTTCTAGTTGTACTGGTATAAGAGTGCCAGATCAAGCCTGATTTAAAAAGCTAAGCAGGCTTGACCCTGGGTAGTGCTTGGATGGGAGACCACCTGATTCTGTAAGCTTTTCAGTTTTATTCCTCATATAGTTTTTGTTTTTTTAAATAAAGAAAATAAATTAAAAATAAATCATTTTAATTGGTCAAATAGGCCTTCCTTCAACCCAGTTTCCACTTCTAGTTGTACTGGTATGAGAGTGCCTGATCAAGCCTGATTTAGAAAGCTAAGCAGGCTTGACCCTGGGTAGTGCTTGGATGGGAGACCACCTGATCCTGTAAGCTTTTCAGTTTTATTCCTCATATAGTTTTTTTTTTTTAATAAAGAAAATAAATTAAAAATAAATCATTTTAATTGGTCAAATAGGCCTTCCTTCAGCCCACTTTCCGCTTCTAGTTGTACTGGTATAAGAGTGCCAGATCAAGCCTGATTTAAAAAGCTAAGCAGGCTTGACCCTGGGTAGTGCTTGGATGGGAGACCACCTGATCCTGTAAGCTATTCAGTTTTATTCCTCATATAGTTTTTTTTTTTTTTAAATAAAGAAAATAAATTAAAAATAAATCATTTTAATTGGTCAAATAGGCCTTCCTTCAACCCAGTTTCCACTTCTAGTTGTACTGGTGTGAGAGTGCCAGATCAAGCCTGATTTAGAAAGCTAAGCAGGCTTGACCCTGGGTAGTGCTTGGATGGGAGACCACCTGATCCTGTAAGCTTTTCAGTTTTATTCCTCATATAGTTTTTTTTTTTTTTTTAATAAAGAAAATAAATTAAAAATAAATCATTTTAATTGGTCAAATAGGCCTTCCTTCAACCCAGTTTCCACTTCTAGTTGTACTGGTATGAGAGTGCCAGATCAAGCCTGATTTAGAAAGCTAAGCAGGCTTGACCCTGGGTAGTGCTTGGATGGGAGACCACCTGATCCTGTAAGCTTTTCAATTTTATTCCTCATATAGTTTTTTTTTTTTTTTTTTTTAAATAAAAAAATAATAATTAAAAATAAATCAGTTTAATTGGTCAAATAGGCCTTCCTTCAGCCCACTTTCCGCTTCTAGTTGTACTGGTATAAGAGTGCCAGATCAAGCCTGATTTAGAAAGCTAAACAGGCTTGACCCTGGGTAGTGCTTGGATGGGAGACCACCTGATCCTGTAAGCTTTTCAGTTGTATTCCTCATATAGTTTTTTTTTTTATTTTTTTTTTATTTTTATTTTTTTTTTTAAAATAAGAAAATAAATTAAAAATAAATCATTTAATTGGTCAAATAGGCCTTCCTTCAGCCCACTTTCCACTTCTAGTTGTACTGGTATAAGAGTGCCAGATCAAGCCTGATTTAAAAGCTAAGCTGGCTTGACCCTGGGTAGTGCTTGGATGGGAGACCACCTGATCCTGTAAGCTTTTCAGTTTTATTCCTCATATAGTTTTTTTTTTTTTTTTTTTTTTTTTTTAAAAAAAAAAAAAAAAAAAAAAAAGAAAAAAAATTAAAAATAAATAATTTTAATTGGTCAAATAGGCCTTCCTTCAGCCCACTTTCCACTTCTAGTTGTACTGGTATAAGAGTGCCAGATCAAGCCTGATTTAAAAGCTAAGCTGGCTTGACCCTGGGTAGTGCTTGGATGGGAGACCACCTGATCCTGTAAGCTTTTCAGTTTTATTCCTCATATAGTTTTTTTTTTTTTAAATAAAGAAAATAAATTAAAAATAAATCATTTTAATTGGTCAAATAGGCCTTCCTTCAACCCAGTTTCCACTTCTAGTTGTACTGGTATGTGAGTGCCAGATCAAGCCTGATTTAAAAGCTAAGCAGGCTTGACCCTGGGTAGTGCTTGGATGGGAGACCACCTGATCCTGTAAGCTTTTCAGTTTTATTACTCATATAGTTTTTTTTTTTTTTTTAAAATAAGAAAATAAATTAACAATAAATCATTTTAATTGGTCAAATAGGCCTTCCTTCAGCCCACTTTCCACTTCTAGTTGTACTGGTATAAGAGTGCCAGATCAAGCCTGATTTAAAAAGCTAAGCAGGCTTGACCCTGGGTAGTGCTTGGATGGCGGACCACCTGATTCTGTAAGCTTTTCAGTTTTATTCCTCATATAGTTTTTTTTTTTTTAAATAAAGAAAATAAATTAAAAATAAATCATTTTAATTGGTCAAATAGGCCTTCCTTCAACACAGTTTCCACTTCTAGTTGTACTGGTGTGAGAGTGCCAGGTCAAGCCTGATTTAGAAAGCTAAGCAGGCTTGACCCTGGGTAGTGCTTGGATGGGAGACCACCTGATCCTGTAAGCTTTTCAGTTTTATTCCTCATATAGTTTTTTTTTTTAAATAAAGAAAATAAATTAAAAATAAATCATTTTAATTGGTCAAATAGGCCTTCCTTCAACCCAGTTTCCACTTCTATTTGTACTGGTATGAGAGTGCCAGATCAAGCCTGATTTAGAAAGCTAAGCAGGCTTGACCCTGGGTAGTGCTTGGATGGGAGACCACCTGATCCTGTAAGCTATTCAGTTTTATTCCTCATATAGTTTTTTTTTTTAATAAAGAAAATAAATTAAAAATAAATCATTTTAATTGGTCAAATAGGCCTTCCATCAACCCAGTTTCCACTTCTAGTTGTACTGATGTGAGAGTGCCAGATCAAGCCTGATTTAGAAAGCTAAGCAGGCTTGACCCTGGGTAGTGCTTGGATGGGAGACCACCTGATCCTGTAAGCTTTTCAGTTTTATTCCTCATATAGTTTTTTTTTTTAAATAAAGAAAATAAATTAAAAATAAATCATTTTAATTGGTCAAATAGGCCTTCCTTCAACCCAGTTTCCACTTCTATTTGTACTGGTATGAGAGTGCCAGATCAAGCCTGATTTAGAAAGCTAAGCAGGCTTGACCCTGGGTAGTGCTTGGATGGGAGACCACCTGATCCTGTAAGCTATTCAGTTTTATTCCTCATATAGTTTTTTTTTTTTTTAAATAAAGAAAATAAATTAAAAATAAATCATTTTAATTGGTCAAATAGGCCTTCCTTCAACCCAGTTTCCACTTCTAGTTGTACTGGTATAAGAGTGCCAGATCAAGCCTGATTTAGAAAGCTAAGCAGGCTTGACCCTGGGTAGTGCTTGGATGGGAGACCACCTGATCCTGTAAGCTTTTCAGTTTTATTCCTCATATAGTTTTTTTTTTTTTTTTAAATAAAAAAAAATAATTAAAAATAAATCAGTTTAATTGGTCAAATAGGCCTTCCTTCAACCCAGTTTCCACTTCTAGTTGTACTGGTATGAGATTGCCAGATCAAGCCTGATTTAGAAAGCTAAGCAGGCTTGACCCTAGATAGTGCTTGGATGGGAGACCACCTGATCCGGTAAGCTTTTCAGTTTTATTCCTCATATATATATATATATTTTTTTAAAATAAAGAAAATAAATTAAAAATAAATTATTTTAATTTGTCAAATAGGCCTTCCTTCAACCTAATTTCCACTTCTAGTTGTACTGGTATAAGAGTGCCAGATCAAACCTGATTTAGAAAGCTAAGCAGGCTTGACCTGGGTAGTGCTTGGATGGGAGACCACCTGATCCTGTAAGCTTTTCAGTTTTATTCCTCATATAGTTTTTTTTTTTTTAAGTAAAGAAAATAAATAAAAAATAAATTATTTTAATTTGTCAAATAGGCCTTCCTTCAACCTAGTTTCCACTTCTAGTTGTACTGGTATGAGAGTGCCCGATCAAGCCTGATTTAGAAAGCTAAGCAGGCTTGACCCTGGGTAGTGCTTGGATGGGAGACCACCTGATCCAGTAAGCTTTTCAGTTTTATTCCTCATATATATATATATTTTGTTTTTTAAATAAGAAAATAAATTAAAAATAAATCATTTTAATTGGTCAAATAGGCCTTCCTTCAGCCCACTTTCCACTTCTAGTTGTACTGGTATAAGAGTGCCAGATCAAGCCTGATTTAAAAAGCTAAGCAGGCTTGACCCTGGATAGTGCTTGGATGGGAGACCACCTGATCCTGTAAGTTTTTCAGTTTTATTCCTCATATATATATATTTTTTTTTTAAATAAGAAAATAAATTAAAAATAAATCATTTTAATTGGTCAAATAGGCCTTCCTTCAGCCCACTTTCCACTTCTAGTTGTACTGGTATAAGAGTGCCAGATCAAGCCTGATTTAAAAAGCTAAGCAGGCTAGACCCTGGGTAGTGCTTGGATGGGAGACCACCTGATCCTGTAAGCTTTTCAGTTTTATTCCTCATATAGTTTTTTTTTTTTAAATAAAGAAAATAAATTAAAAATAAATCATTTTAATTGGTCAAATAGGCCTTCCTTCAACCCAGTTTCCACTTCTAGTTGTACTGGTATGAGAGTGCCAGATCAAGCCTGCTTTAGAAAGCTAATTAGGCTTGACCCTGGGTAGTGCTTGGATGGGAGACCACCTGATCCTGTAAGCTTTTCAGTTTTATTCCTCATATAGTTTTTTTTTTTTTAAATAAAGAAAATAAATAAAAAATAAATTATTTTAATTTGTTAAATAGGCCTTCCTTCAACCTAATATCCACTTCTAGTTGTACTGGTATGAGAGTGCCAGATCAAGCCTGATTTAGAAAGCTAAGCAGGCTTGACCTGGGTAGTGCTTGGATGGGAGACCACCTGATCCTGTAAGCTTTTCAGTTTTATTCCTCATATAGTTTTTTTTTTTTTTTTTTTAATTAAGAAAATAAATTAAAAATAAATCATTTTAATTGGTCAAATAGGCCTTCCTTCAGGCCACTTTCCACTTCTAGTTGTACTGGTATAAGAGTGCCAGATCAAGCCTGATTTAAAAAGCTAAGCCGGCTTGACCCAGGGTAGGGCTTGGATGGGAGACCACCTGATCCTGTAAGCTTTTCAGTTTTATTCCTCATATAGTTTTTTTTTTTTTAAATAAAGAAAATAAATTAAAAATAAATCATTTTAATTGGTCAAATAGGCTCTCCTTCAGCCCACTTTCCACTTCTAGTTGTACTGGTATAAGAGTGCCAGATCAAGCCTGATTTAAAAAGCTAAGCAGGCTTGACCCTGGATAGTGCTTGGATGGGAGACCACCTGATCCTGTAAGCTTTTCAGTTTTATTCCTCATATAGTTTTTTTTTTTTTAAATAAAGAAAATAAATTAAAAATAAATCATTTTAATTGGTCAAATAGGCCTTCCTTCAACCCAGTTTCCACTTCTAGTTGTACTGGTATGAGAGTGCCAGATCAAGCCTGATTTAGAAAGCTAAGCAGGCTTGACCCTGGGTAGTGCTTGGATGGGAGACCACCTGATCCTGTAAGCTTTTCAGTTTTATTCCTCATATAGTTTTTTTTTTTTTAAATAGAGAAAATAAATTAAAAATAAATCATTTTAATTGGTCAAATAGGCCTTCCTTCAACCCAGTTTCCACTTCTAGTTGTACTGGTATGAGAGTGCCAGATCAAGCCTGATTTAAAAAGCCAAGCAGGCTTGACCCTGGGTAGTGCTTGGATGGGAGACCACCTGATCCTGTAAGCTTTTCAGTTTTATTCCTCATATAGTTTTTTTTTTTTTAAATAAAGAAAATAAATTAAAAATAAATCATTTTAATTGGTCAAATAGGCCTTCCTTCAACCCAGTTTCCACTTCTAGTTGTACTGGTATGAGAGTGCCAGATCAAGCCTGATTTAGAAAGCTAAGCAAGCTTGACCCTGGGTAGTGCTTGGATGGGAAACCACCTGATCCTGTAAGCTTTTCAGTTTTATTCCTCATATAGTTTTATTTTTTATTTTTAAATAAGAAAATAAATTAAAAATAAATCATTTTAATTGGTCAAATAGGCCTTCCTTCAACCCAGTTTCCACTTCTAGTTGTACTGGTATGAGCGTGCCAGATCAAGCCTAATTTAGAAAGCTAAGCAGGCTTGACCCTGGGTAGTGCTTGGATGGGAGACCACCTGATCCTGTAAGCTTTTCAGTTTTATTCCTCATATAGTTTTTTTTTTTTTTTTAAATAAGAAAATAAATTAAAAATAAATCATTTTAATAGGTCAAATAGGCCTTCCTTCAGCCCACTTTTCGCTTCTAGTTGTACTGGTATAAGAGTGCCAGATCACGCCTGATTTAAAAAGCTAAGCAGGCTTGACCCTGGATAGTGCTTGAATGGGAGACCACCTGATCCTGTAAGCTTTTCAGTTTTATTCCTCATATAGTTTTTTTTTTTTTAATAAAGAAAATAAATTAAAAATAAATCATTTTAATTGGTCAAATAGGCCTTCCTTCAGCCCACTTTCCACTTCTAGTTGTACTGGTATAAGAGTGCCAGATCAAGCCTGATTTAAAAAGCTAAGCAGGCTTGACCCTGGGTAGTGCTTGGATGGGAGACCACCTGATCCTGTAAGCTTTTCAGTTTTATTCCTCATATAGTTTTTTTTTTTATTTATTTATTTATTTTATTATTTTTTTTTTTTTAAATAAGAAAATAAATTAAAAATAAATCATTTTAATTGGTCAAATAGGCCTTCCTTCAGCCCACTTTCCACTTCTAGTTGTACTGGTATAAGAGTGCCAGATCAAGCCTGATTTAGAAAGCTAAGCAGGCTTGACCCTGGGTAGTGCTTGGATGGGAGACCACCTGATCCTGTAAGCTTTTCAGTTTTATTCCTCATATATATATATTTTTTTTTAAGTAAAGAAAATAAATAAAAAATATATTATTTTAATTTGTCAAATAGGCCTTCCTTCCACTTAGTTTCCACTTCTAGTTGTACTGGTATGAGAGTGCCCGTTCAAGCCTGATTTAGAAAGCTAAGCAGGCTTGACCCTGGGTAGTGCTTGGATGGGAGACCACCTGATCCTGTAAGCTTTTCAGTTTTATTCCTCATATATATATATATATTTTTTTAATGGAAAATAAATTAAAAATAAATCATTTTAATTGGTCAAATAGGACTTCATTCAACCCACTTTCCACTTCTAGTTGTACTGGTATAAGAGTGCCAGATCAAGCCTGATTTAAAAAGCTAAGCAGGCTTGACCCTGGATAGTGCTTGGATGGGAGACCACCTGATCCTGTAAGCTTTTCAGTTTTATTCCTCATATAGTTTTTTTTTTTTAAATAAGAAAATAAATTAAAAATAAATCATTTTAATTGGTCAAATAGGCCTTCCTTCAACCCAGTTTCCACTTCTAGTTGTACTGGTATAAGAGTGCCAGATCAAGCCTGATTTAAAAAGCCAAGCAGGCTTGACCCTGGGTAGTGCTTGGATGGGAGACCACCTGATCCTGTAAGCTTTTCAGTTTTATTCCTCATATAGTTTTTTTTTTTAAATAAAGAAAATAAATTAAAAATAAATCATTTTAATTGGTCAAATAGGCCTTCCTTCAACCCACTTCCCACTTCTAGTTGTCCTGGTATGAGAGTGCCAGATCAAGCCTGATTTAGAAAGCTAAGCAGGCTTGACCCTGGGTAGTGCTTGGATGGGAGACCACCTGATCCTGTAAGCTTTTCAGATTTATTCCTCATATAGTTTTTTTTTTTATTTATTCATTTATTTTATTATTTTTTTTTTTTTAAATAAGAAAATAAATTAAAAATAAATCATTTTAATTGGTCAAATAGGCCTTCCTTCAGCCCACTTTCCACTTCTAGTTGTACTGGTATAAGAGTGCCAGATCAAGCCAGATTTAGAAAGCTAAGCAGGCTTGACCCTGGGTAGTGCTTGGATGGGAGACCACCTGATCCTGTAAGCTTTTCAGTTTTATTCCTCATATATATATATTTTTTTTTAAGTAAAGAAAATAAATAAAAAATATATTATTTTAATTTGTCAAATAGGCCTTCCTTCAACCTAGTTTCCACTTCTAGTTGTACTGGTATGAGAGTGCCTGATCAAGCCTGATTTAGAAAGCTAAGCAGGCTTGACCCTGGGTAGTGCTTGGATGGGAGACCACCTGATCCTGTAAGCTTTTCAGTTTTATTCCTCATATATATATATATTTTTTTTTTTAAATAAGAAAATAAATTAAAAATAAATCATTTTAATTGGTCAAATAGGCCTTCCTTCAGCCCACTTTCCACTTCTAGTTGTACTGGTATAAGAGTGCCAGATCAAGCCTGATTTAAAAAGCTAAGCAGGCTTGACCCTGGATAGTGCTTGGATGGGAGACCACCTGATCCTGTAAGCTTTTCAGTTTTATTCCTCATATAGTTTTTTTTTTTTAAATAAGAAAATAAATTAAAAATAAATCATTTTAATTGGTCAAATAGGCCTTCCTTCAACCCAGTTTCCACTTCTAGTTGTACTGGTATAAGAGTGCCAGATCAAGCCTGATTTAAAAAGCCAAGCAGGCTTGACCCTGGGTAGTGCTTGGATGGGAGACCACCTGATCCTGTAAGCTTTTCAGTTTTATTCCTCATATAGTTTTTTTTTTTAAATAAAGAAAATAAATTAAAAATAAATCATTTTAATTGGTCAAATAGGCCTTCCTTCAACCCACTTCCCACTTCTAGTTGTCCTGGTATGAGAGTGCCAGATCAAGCCTGATTTAGAAAGCTAAGCAGGCTTGACCCTGGGTAGTGCTTGGATGGGAGACCACCTGATCCTGTAAGCTTTTCAGTTTTATTCCTCATATATATTTTTTTTTTTTAAGTAAAGAAAATAAATTTTAAAAAAATTATTTTAATTTGTCAAATAGGCCTTTCTTCAACCTAGTTTCCACTTCTAGTTGTACTGGTATAAGAGTGCCAGATCAAGCCTGATTTAGAAAGCTAAGCAGGCTTGACCCTGGGTAGTGCTTGGATGGGAGACCACCTGATCCTGTAAGCTTTTCAGTTTTATTCCTCATATATATATATATTTTGTTTTTTAAATAAGAAAATAAATTAAAAATAAATCATTTTAATTGGTCAAATAGGCCTTCCTTCAGCCCACTTTCCACTTCTAGTTGTACTGGTATAAGAGTGCCAGATCAAGCCTGATTTAAAAAGCTAAGCAGGCTTGACCCTGGATAGTGCTTGGATGGGAGACCACCTGATCCTGTAAGCTTTTCAGTTTTATTCCTCATATAGTTTTTTTTTTTTTTAAATAAAGAAAATAAATTAAAAATTAATCATTTTAATTGGTCAAATAGGCCTTCCTTCAGCCCACTTTCCACTTCTAGTTGTACTGGTATAAGAGTGCCAGATCAAGCCTGCTTTAAAAAGCTAAGCAGGCTTGACCCTGTGTAGTGCTTGGATGGGAGACCACCTGATCCTGTAAGCTTTTCAGTTTTATTCCTCATATAGTTTTTTTTTTTTTTTATAAATAAAGAAAATAAATAAAAAATAAATCATTTTAATTGGTCAAATAGGCCTTCCTTCAACCCAGTTTCCACTTCTAGTTGTACTGGTAAGAGAGTGCCAGATCAAGCCTGATTTAGAAAGCTAAGCAGGCTTGACCCTGGGTAGTGCTTGGATGGGAAACCACCTGATCCTGTAAGCTTTTCAGTTTTATTCCTCAAATAGTTTTTTTTTTTTTAAATAAGAAAATAAATTAAAAATAAATCATTTTAATTGGTCAAATAGGCCTTTCTTCAACCCAGTTTCCACTTCTAGTTGTACTGGTATGAGAGTGCCAGATCAAGCCTGATTTAGAAAGCTAAGCAGGCTTGACCCTGGGTAGTGCTTGGATGGGAGACCACCTGATCCTGTAAGCTTTTCAGTTTTATTCCTCATATATATATATTTTTTTTTAAATAAAGAAAATAAATTAAAAATAAATCATTTTAATTGGTCAAATAGGCCTTCCTTCAACCCAGTTTCCACTTCTAGTTGTACTGGTATGAGAGTGCCAGATCAAGCCTGATTTAAAAAGCTAAGCAGGCTTGACCCTGGTTAGTGCTTGGATGGGAGACCACCTGATCCTGTAAGCTTTTCAGTTTTATTCCTCATATAGTTTTTTTTTTTTTTAAATAAGAAAATAAATTAAAAATAAATCATTTTAATTGGTCAAATAGGCCTTCCTTCAACCCAGTTTCCTCTTCTAGTTGTACTGGTATGAGAGTGCCAGATCAAGCCTGATTTAGAAAGCTAAGCAGGCTTGACCCTGGGTAGTACTTGGATGGGAGACCACCTAATCCTGTAAGCTTTTCAGTTTTATTCCTCATATAGTTTTTTTTTTTTTTTTTAAATAAGAAAATATATTAAAAATAAATCATTTTAATTGGTCAAATAGGCCTTCCTTCAGCCCACTTTCCACTTCTAGTTGTACTGGTATAAGAGTGCCAGATCAAGCCTGATTTAAAAAGCCAAGCAGGCTTGACCCTGGGTAGTGCTTGGATGGGAGACCACCTGATCCTGTAAGCTTTTCAGTT